>NW_015660490.1:644772-684364 GCF_001515625.1 Sinocyclocheilus rhinocerous | reverse complement strand
ACATCTTGGATGCCCTGGGGGTAAGCAGATAAACATCACATTTTCATTTTTGGGTGAATTATCCCTTTAATCTTTTATATAATCTAATACGATATTACATGACACTGTTTTTCTCAACAGTACAAAAGGGCCTTTTAATAAATATAATTTATATTATATTTTAGGAATAGGGTTCGTAAAAAAGGATTATTATATTTGGGAGTCCTTGGCACCAAAAAGTTAAAAAAAAAGAAACTTTTTTTTTTTTACTTATGTCATTGAAAATTGGCAACCCTCATTCAAAGGGGATTGAATTCACATTGAAAATAACTTCACTGTCAGTGTGAATGCCCAACAAGTCTTATAAATGTCATATAAATGCAAGTTTTTCAGCTTCCGGCTTAAAAAAAAAGAAACTTTTTTTTTTTTACTTATGTCATTGAAAATTGGCAACCCTCATTCAAAGGGGATTGAATTCACATTGAAAATAACTTCACTGTCAGTGTGAATGCCCAACAAGTCTTATAAATGTCATATAAATGCAAGCTTTTTTTTTCTTTTTCTTTGTGTTTCAGTGTTCATTATTCCAGCCTCATTTGTAAGTATTAAAACATACAGAATTCATGTAAGTTGCATGTTTTCCTTTGAACCAATAGGATTCTTCAAAACACCCTCAATAGTCCCCAATAGTTACTATAAGTTGTCTACAATTAGTTTTAAAGTTGCAATGAAACAGATGTAGCCCCAGATATTTTCTTCTGTATTGTGACAAACATCCAACTGATAAAAAAATAAAATAAAAGGTAGGGACATTCATTGGTTGTTGATTGGATGAAGGATCATCTAAATGCAAGCTTGCAGTTGACTGTAAAAAAGGGGCAGGTTTTAAGCAGACAAAACGATCAGAGAAGTCTTGCATCAGTCACCAGAGAGAAGTCTGTCGCTTCACAGAAGATTGAGTTATAACATTGCGATTAATAAAAATTAAATGGTTGAAAAATTTTTTTATAAAATGAAACATGCATGAATAAATCGTTCGCTATCAGATCAATAACATGCATTTAGAAAACAGGCCGGATTTATTTATTATGTTGTTTTCCAGCATAGCCCTCAATGGAGATCGACAGTAAGCGACAAGCTGTCACTCTGGATCTCTTTTGATCCCATCAGCTGTTCTCCACACTTTTTCCAAGCATCTCAGTGCATGATGGCTGACCTGTGATCAGGTTCACTGTAGCCGGTGGGAGGCCTGATCTTACATCAGAAGTCCTGCACCAGCATCCAGCCCAAATCCAATGGCTGCGTTTCTTTCCCAGGCTCCCTCCTGGGTGGTGAGCCCCAGTCTTGATTGAGGGATCAATGGAGGGAGGGGTTGTCTCGGAGGCAGGCCCAGGTAGCTGTCGCTCTGATTGGATATCGACTCGCTCTCAATGGGGCCTGAGTGGAGGAATTATGTTGTCACGGCGACTACAATTTGTGACTGCGCTGCGAGACGGAGCCGAACGCGCGTCTCTCGCTCTCTTTCTGTGTCTGTGACATTGATTCTCATTCATCCTGCAGATGCAAGGCAGTATGAGCACGGGAGGGAGGGACGGCGCGGAAAAAATGTGTGTGTGTGAAGAGGGCGATCCACAGAATGAAAGGGAACTGCCAAAAAGCACACACAAAAGAGTCAGTTCCTCAAATTGAAAATGGACTAATTCAATTGTTTAGACAAGACTGTGTTGTGTTTTAAGGGACGGAGTGTGTAAATCAGCAAACTTCTGTGATCCAGCATTTTAACGATAGTTTATGTGTGTTTGTCTACATCAGGGTTTCCTAAAGGGGGGTTTGTGAGTTGATGAAAAGCTACTAATTAATTATATTCACTGTAAAATTTAAAAAAATAACTGTGGGTTCAAGATAATTGTGATAAAGCTAAGTGCTGTTATCAAATCTAAGGCTGTGATTTAATTCAATAACTGGATAGTCTGATGCACTGCATGTTTCAAAGTAAAGTGAGGCATGCGAGCAGCTTGTGATTTGTTTTTTCCTCATCGTCTGAGAACTTGTCGGTTCACAGTAAATGCAACAAACTCCAATTCTGCTGGTGCTGCAAGTTTAACATGCATTTGGGAACGCAGTGTACGTAAAGATGTACTTTGTTTACACATTCACATAATACTGCATTTCAGCAGTGTTCTGGCAAAATAAAGGCTGGAGGATGTTTAAAGCTTGAGTTTTAATGTTTGAAAGTGAATTTAAGAGACATTAACTTTTAGTGTTAGATAAAAGTATTATTATTATTATCAAATATTATTTTTACATTACTTTGTAATTTACAACAGTAATATATTTCTATCTCCATTTTTGTAATCACAGTTAAAATAATAATTATTATTATTTCAAGAAATTATAATTATTATTTAAAATTGCTAAAACACCAGTGTGAATGTAATGTGGACTGAGACACGATCACAACTAAAAGAGGTTTGAGTGTACTAACTCCAGCTAAAGTGTCAAAATAAAATACTTACAAAAAACCCCCCCGATTAAATATTTTATCAATTTACTTGCATATCATGTGACCATTTAACTGGGTTCTAAAGGTTTGGCTGACAAAAAAGTTTGGGAACCCCTGGTATATATCACTGAATTGTATGTGCCATGGTAGATCGGTGTTTCGGTCCTGTGAGATTTCTCGGTGTGTAAACAGCATTGTTCAAGTACAAAAGTCTCCAAGAACATCTCATTGTTGTACTAAGATGACCCTGGAGGTTTCAATCAATACAGAGCCATTGATTCTGTTGAGTTTTATATCCTCCACAGCTGAGAAGACATTAATAATTCTACTAAAACTTAGTTAATCTCCCGCTAATGGATCCAAACCAAGGGCTTACACTAAGCTGTGGCAGGAGCGAAAGCTATGTGTTTGGGAAGATTGTTCATTTGATGCATCAAGGTGTGTGTGTGTGTTATGTCCATGAAGTGGAAAACACACGTCACGGAATTTGGCAAATTTTGGAAGAAAAATCTGAAGTAGGGCTGTTCACTTAATCAAACTGCGATTTGGACTAGTGTCTGTGAATTTTAAAGTGCAAAAAGACTGCTATTTAAATCTGAAGTCTGCTAGTTATGCATGTCTCTGTGTGAATGTGTGCCGGGGTTTCGTCTACTACACAGGCATGCGTGATACTAGTGGTGTTTTCAGCGTCTGCCATTTCACTATATGAGGACATGAACACATGAACTTCATCTCCAGAGCTGCTCTGAGAGTCACTTCACCAGCACCTCTCCATTTCATTTGAGAAAACTATCATCATATCATATATGGCTTAACTTGGAAGAAACTGTGACAGAAATATAGTACTATTGTACAGTAGAATGTACTTCTCAAAGTAATAATAACGATAATAAAATGATTAAAACTTGATTTTTTAAGGAGTTTCACACAATTGTCTTCCATGTTTTAATTTTAACATTAAACCTTTGTTTTGTAGTTATGAATTCATTTGATTAGATATGTTTTTGAGTATTAAAATGTAACTAAACCATAAAGGACAAATTCTAATTTGGGGAAAATAAAATTTTAGGGGAAAAAGAAAGATTTCGCGGAACCCTAAAAAAAATTTTTTGTTAAACAGTTGTTAAATTCTATCATGATTTCAATTAATTAGGCTTTTGGATTACTAAAATCTAATTTAACCATAAAAAGGAATAAAGACAAATTTAAACAAGAAAAGAATCCATAAATAAATAAGGGGAAAAAAATGAATTCGGGAAAGAAATTGAACAGTATTTGATGTGTATGTTTGTGTGAAGGTGTGTTTGTCCTCACCAGGGTAAGGTGGGTGGTTTGGCGAGGAGCCCATGTAGGAAGTCCCACTCCATGCTCACACACTTTCCCTCGCTGACGAACGGCATGGCCGCCATCACGCCCCCTATGGGCCGCCACTTCTAACTCAGGCTGTGATTGGCCGAGGCTATGTCAGTCCGAGACCCCCAACAGAAGAGCTGAAAGACAGCAGAACAGGAGGAAGAGACAAATGAGTATTGAAATAAACGGCTATGATGTGAACTAGAATTTTACATTTTATGTTCTGAGTGGTTTTTTGCATACTCATACGCAGTCGCTAGGGTAATCTGGGTGGCAGATCAGTTGCGCGAGTCGGCACAGACCACAAAATGTGTCGAGTTAGAGTCAAGACTGAGTCCAAATGCTCAGTATGAAAATATGGTCTTGGTGAACAGTCCTGAAGAGTCCGGTCCTGTCTGGTCTTGAGTACTACAACACTGAATAATAGTATTACTTGCTTTAACAAACATGATAAAAATGATAAATTAATTTAATGCACTGATTTAATTTCCGTAACCCTTACAAATTACATTTACTGAGAATCTGTTGAATGATTCAATGATTCATTAATACAGCCAAACTTGTCAGTGTTTTGGAACAAATCGGTTGAATGAATAATTCAATGACTCACTAATTCATTCAGAAATAAAAAGTATTTTGTTTCCGGAATCTATCAGTGCTTTGAATGGAAACAGTCAACTTGTTCATTCTTGACATTCGGTGTTTTTGACTGCATTGGTTTAAAGCAGTGGTTCCCAACCCTGGTCCTGGAGGCACCCCAACACTGCACATTTTGCATGTCTCCTTTCTCTGACGCACCGATTTCAGGTCTTGAAGTCTCTACTAATGAGCTGATGACCTGAATCAGGTGTGTTTGATTAAGGAGACATGGAAAACGTGTAGTGTTGGGGTGCCTCCAGGACCAGTGTTGGGAACCACTGGTTTAAAGAACGATTTAATGACTCACTCATAATAACAGCCAATCAGCCAAATTTCCGTTTCCGACCCCACTTGTCGTGCAGCATAAAGGAAGTAAAACAGTATTTACATGTTTTCAAAGAGCTGTTTAGATTTTTATATACTGCATCGGTGCATATCAAACAACCAAATACAAGAGTACACAGACAAGAGAGCCGGTTCCGGATTCTTCCTTTGCTATTCATTGTCGCTTAACAAAATAGTCTGTTCTAGAGTGTCTTATAACGATTTGCAACAATACATGCAATCAAGCAGTTGAGATATGCTATAGAGAATATGTGATTATACTGTATGTATATGGATAAAGTTAGACATATTTATATATCCAACTTTACATAAAGAGCTGGGCAATAATATATTTATATTTTGTGATGAAATTTAAAAATATATAAAAATCAGGCAGTTAACACTGCTAAACAGTATGTATTACTTTATGTATGTGAGAATATGACATGTATGCAACTATTTTGCAACAATGTAAACAATCAAGCAGTTGAGATTTGTGATAGTACATACCACTTAACGCTGGTGTACTGTATGTACCCATGTAAGTTTGGATATACAGTGTTATTATTATTTACAAAATGTATCGCTTTAAATCCAACTGGGTTTGTGGACGTACAGCAAATCCCAAATAACAAACACACACAAAAACAGACTCCAATTCCATGAGTTTCCAGGGCTTTTTGGCCTTAGAGCTTGTCCTGGCCCTATCTCTATGACATTTAAAGGGCCAGCGTGCCCTCCAGCAGCGTGATGCCATACCCACAGGCGTGAGATGCCCGCTGGCCAGCTCTGGGATAATCACTACACAGTCATACTGGCTACATGCCACAGCCCTACACTACCCCTTTGACCTAACCTGGCTCAGTACACACACACACAACCAGCACAACATCAGCGGATTCATCACATGGGTCGATGCCACCTCTGGCACAACATGAACTTGTATAAAGCCCTGTTAATTTCAGGTGAGCCCAAGACAAGCACTATAACATCATGGCTCACAACAGCTTAGCATAAGCTGCAGAGACTGTATGAGATGTGCTTTAATGTGCTTGTTAGGTTAAGACAACACTTAGACCCTGTTCTGTTGCCCAGAAGAGAAATTTAATACAATAACAAATATATAGGTGTAGAATCTATTTTAACTCAGAAATTGATAGTAAATTTCACAAATAATTAAAAAGAATTAGCAAATAACACATTAAATAAAATTTGTAATTATGAAGTAGAATGAGTCAAGTAGTATTTTCTTGTAAAATGTACTCCAATAATCTTTGATCAAATAATTTTTTTTTTTTTTACAGTGTACAAGATCTCTTTATTATCTCAATTGTTTCTCAATAATGAGAAACAAAGCACAGAGAGCAAATGTGACCCTGGACCACAAAACCAGTCATAAGAGTCAATTTTTCAAAATTGAGATTTTTACATCATCTGAATAAATAAGCTTTCCATTGATGTATGGTTTGTTAGGATGGGACAATATTTGGCCGAGATACAACTATTTGAAAAATGGAATCTGAGGGTGCAAAAAAAATCAAAATATTGAGGAAAATCGCCTTTTATAAAATTGAAAGTTATCCAAATGAAGTCCTTAGCAATGCATATTACTAATCAAAAATTAAGTTTTGATATATTTACAGTAGGAAATTTACAAAATATCTTCATGGAACATGATCTTTACTTAATATCCTAATGATTTTTGGCATAAAAGAAAAATCGATCATTTTGACCCATACAATGTATTTTTGGCTGTTGCTACAAATATACCCCAGCGACTTAAGACTGGTTTTGTGCTCCAGGGTCACAAATGGAGAAATCTCTCACTTCTCAGATTTTCTAGAAACAGACCCAATTGATTTTCATCTCCGCTACACGGAAACAATTTGGACCAATTTTTTAAACAATTTTGAAACAATGATTTTGAAAACGAAACAATTTTTACTCAGAAATTGCTAGTAAATTCAAAAACTTACAAAGAAACACTGAATTAAACATGACATTTTGAAGCAGAAAGACTAGCATAGTATTTTCTTGTAAAACATACTCCAATAATATTTCATTTACAAAATATCAAACTGACCTGAGCAAAATGATCTGAGCTATACGTTCCACACTCATTTACAGCTCTTAGGAGAAACGTGTGACAAATTTGACGTCATTAGAACTCAAAATTGCTGATAAATTGTATATGGAACAACACTTGCACAAAATTTGGCACATATAAAAGATCAGAAGCACACATGGACAAACAAAACACATCTACATGTGAAGGAGTGCAATTAGCATTAGCAACTGTACCACACACACATTGTGATTCCTGGTCTTTAGCCTATCATGCCTCATCTAATCGCGTGCAGGATCTCGCTCGGCATCCTCACTATCTCTGCAGACATACTGGAGGTCCTGTCCAGCGTAATTGTTCAATTAACTCTGTAACCTTGATGCAAGGTGTGCAAGCATTCATGCCCTTCGCAAACGAACAATGGCATCGAAGAAGGTCATGATCTGCTGTGAAAGTCAACTATAAAGTTAAAAGCACCACATCTACCAGACTGAGAACAAGAGGCAGTCTCCTCCACTGAAGGACTGGACATTTACAGGAAATTAATATTTGGCAGTGTTAGAGCTGCTTCATATATTTGTGAAAGTACTCGGTCAATCAATATGCTGCGTCAGTTGTACAAATCAAGTTGATTGTGATTTAGCCAAGTAGGACATGTTCCTGGATAAACATCTTTGCTGGTCCTGTTGAAAGATATAAATTAATTACCTTTTTTATTATTAATTACCATTTTACCATTTACCATGTTTTCTAGGCATTTCTAGGCATTAATAATTTACTTGGTTATGTCTAAAACTCACTGGAATTTGTAGATCTATCATATAGACACATTGCTATTGTGCCTTGAAAGCTGATGAGCTAAAACCAGCTTCTTATAATGCAGTCCATGCCCTAGCAATGCCTGCAATACCAAGGTGCATTAACTGAAAAAAATAAATAAATAAAATAAATGTACACATAGAAGGCAACGTATGTCATTTCAAACCTTTATGACTTACTTTCTTTTGAGTTTTTTTTTTTTTTTTGTCTAAGTCAATGGAGTCCAATGGTCCAATGTTCTGGACTGCACTGACTTTCATTGTATGAACAAATTTCTTCAAAATAACTTATTTTGTGTTCTGCAGATGAAAGAAAATCATTCAGGTTTGGAACAGTTGTTTTAGTACTACTTGCATACACTGTAAAAAATTATTTTGCAATTTAGTTATTTCAATGACATTTTGCATAAATGTTTTGAAATCTTCCAGTTTCTGAATTTCTGACGTTTTCAGTGTCTCAACTAGTTTTTAAATTGACTTGAAAATTTGCCCCCTCAACCTAAAAAAAAAAAATCAATTCAATATTGATGTCACGTTCTCAACAACATTTATTGCGAGATTTTGTGAAGACATTGCAGACAGAAGATGTTCGTTTACTATCTTGGTCTTCGTGAGTTTCTCCGTAAAAGTTCTCAGATTTGTCTTCCAGAAACACTACACTGAAAACAATTTGGCACAATTTTTGAAAAATTTGAAGCAACAATTTTGAAAACAATGATTTTAAAACAAATTTTCACTCAAAAACGGCGAGTAAATTTCATAAATAATTACAAAGAAACACACTGAATTAAAAGTTTAATTTTAAAGTAGAAAGACTGATATAGTAGTTTCTTAAAAATCTTTCTTTGTTCAAATAATTATTTACAATGTATATATACAAAGAGACGTTCGTCAATCATTTTGGTGAGCTTCTCCGCAAAGGTTGAAAATTTGATAAGTATTTGTACTTATTGGTTTAAAACTTGTGAAAACAATATCTAAGAAGAGTACAAGTATGGTTTAAAGTGTCATATTTTCTATTCAATTCAATTCAAGTTTATTTGTATAGCGTTTTCACGATACAAATCGTTGCAAAGCAACTTTACAGCAAATTAAGTTTCTACAATATTTAGTGGTAGCTTATCAGTGGTGACTGTCAGTTAATGTACATATGGCAGAAATGTACGGAAAAATCAATTAAAGACGTAATCAAACAGACAATGAACACTATTAACAGCAATTATTATATGATGCAGTCAAACTTATAGCTAAAAAAAATGTCAGTGTTATTACCGCAGTATGCTCAAGCCTCAAAACACATGAGTTTCCATAGTATTTTCCAATTAAATATTATATTAAAATATTCTCCCTTACGGTACTGAGCTGAACCCATTTGGTGAACAATAAAAATCGGCATTTATTATTTGAGCCCAGTGCTGCATTAGAGACCGTTCAAACTGTATGGATTTAGAAAGAGCGGGAATTTTCAAAAATGAACTTCTTTAAACTTCAAAACGTCTTATAATCCCAAAGACTTCCGTGAAATACAAGTGTGTGTGTGTGTATACATAGATCAACAAATAAAATTAGGAAAAAACATAAGTATATTATAGTATTTAATATTTTAATATTTGTTCGTTTTAATTTCAGTTTGTTTTAGTAATGTTGCTGTGCTTTTGTCTTTTTTACATTTGTTTTAATATTTCTATTTAACTTTATTTTTCCTTCAGTTATAGTTGTAGTAATTTTAGTACTTAAACATTGCTAATTTACAGTAATTTCAAGGTTTTTTAATCTAATATTTATATTTGTATGGCTTGTATGCGGTGTTATTTGGCTCAGGCCGGGGTACGGGAGCAAACCAAGCCTGGGTGTGTGTTTGGACGAGCCTGTGGCTGTTTGTTTTCAGAGGGGATCGTTAATTAGGGCCTCCAGCTGTCAGAGGTTCGTTAGTGCGCTCCGCCCCTCCGTATGGAGCCGCCAAATGGGGAAAATGAACACATTTAAGCCAGTCTGCACGGAGACAATACACCACGTCTATTACCAACTCTCTTTAACTCCCTCTCTCTTCTCTCTCACACAACATTTATTGGTCCCACATTTCCAGGCCAGATATAACACTGCCATTCCATTTTAAATGTCACATGCAGTGGTATGAGGATGCGTGAAGGACCTCTGGAACAGTCTGGATTATTCATTTTTTGTAATGCAGGGTGACTCTAGTGACTTTGACCTTTGAATGCCTTTGACAGAAGAAGAAAACAATTCCTGTGTGTGGCCATCGCGCACTTTCTCTCTCACTTTCCAGGCACCCGCCTCCTTTTCCCTCTTTTTCTTAACAAAATCTAAACAGCAAACAGCTGTGGCGGGCCAGTCACATCACACAGCTTTCTAACCATAACTTTCTAGAGGTTAATCTGACACTGAGGGGTTGACTACTGACGCTGAAATCTCGCCTTCAGCTTTGGACAAAATTTAAGCACCAGCTCACCCAAAAATGACAGTTCGGTCATCCTTTACTCATCTTTTACTCATCATTTACTCATGAAACGCATTTATCAATTGGCTTCGGAAGACTTTTACATCATATTTGAAGTTGGAAAGCTAAAGTTCCCATTCAGTGTAAATGCATGGAAAACAAATCAAATCTGTGAAATTTCTCCTTTTGTGTCTTGCAGAAGAAAGCAAGAGTGGTTCTCAACTACAATAACACATTTAGTGTAGAACTTACTATAATTTTAACAATTGCTAGTACATTTCACAAATAATTACAAAGAACCGACAAGTAAACAAATTTTTAGTTAGAAAGACTGAAATAGTATTTTCTTCCAATTTTCCTCATATGCCATATGCTGTCCTTTGACAATTTATTCATCAAAAGTGATAGTAAAAGGAAAGTCAATCAATACCTTCCATATTCATTTACTGTTAATGTTCATTGCAGCTTGTCATCTGAACAGCAAATATCACTTTAAAGTTCAATGCAATTCTGTAAGTCCAGTTTGTTCTCTTGTAAAAAAAATAAAAAATTATTTTGGTGCAAACTTTGGCTTAATTAGTGTCAGCAAAAAAAGAAGTTCATGGTTGTTATTTCTGTAAGGGCTGCAAAAGTCGCAAAAACAAAGTAGTTATGTCACTAAAATCATCCGAGAGAACAAAAGTCATCTTTAAAAGATTAACACAAAGTCATGCAGAAAAGAAAATTCTATTTTCATGCAGAAAAAAAAATTTGAACTCCTCTCAGTCTTGGATGCACTTATAAAGAGCATATCAAGGTAATATTTAATATAAATAACTGCAGAAATGATATTATAGCTTGTAACATTAAATTATATTTGCTTTTGAAATTATTAATCCGATATCTTTGAAGTGCAAATAGTTCAGCCACACACACACACACACACACGTATACTGTATATATACTGCACGTAGTTTTCTATCAATATATGGAGCTTTTTCTGCAGAATACTAATTTCTCCTCGCATCTCTCTGCATTTGAAGTTCAGCATTAGGAAGTCAGATGTTGTCTCGTTTTCTTCGAACGCTGATAAATCAGCTCTGGTCAACAGCATTTCTCTCTCCCTATCTCGTTTAACTGGAGCTCTCTCGCTCTGCGCTCTTGCTGGACACAGCTCTCGTGGTTTGCCGCTGACCTTGGCGGCTTCCCATCACTCCCAGTCCAAGGTTCCTCTCAAATCCTTCGAGCTGGAGGCTGCGTCTTCATCTTCACCTGCAGGCCCATTAATTATCAAATGGAATCAATACCCCATTTGATTAGATCAAATGGACCCTACCCGCCCAGACCCGCAACGGTGAAGCGGAAAGCGGAATGGATGCTCGACTGGCCCCTGAGATCTTCCATACGTCCCTCACATGAAGACAAATTTTGTGTTTCTTTTTAAATAAAATTTTAAATAGCAAAACAGTGACTAAGGAATTGAAAGCTTGAGAGAGGAAAATATACCAGTAATTTTCAGATTTTCTCAACCCTTGAAGCTCTAAGGACATAAGCAATCATTCAACAGTGACAAAATTAGATGTTCACAAAGAAAGTTAGTGGGGGGGGATCTCAATGAAATCTCTTTAATATCTCTGTTTTTTTTTTTCCTAGACAGCAGTGAGATTAAACGGAGAGTATGTGGTGAAAATTTTTTTTTTTTAAATCCAGTAATCTTGACATGTGTCTCTTCCAGATATTATACAACGGTCTCTCATTCAGATTTGCCAACATAAATCAGAGATTTCAATATAAACATGTCTTGTTCAGTTATTCCAAGACTGAATGATCTTTATTTCATTGACTCAGGTTGGATGTGCACAGTTCTATAACTTTTAAAATGAAAGAACTATAAAGAAAAAATACGCATTTCAAAATATTGAAGAATTGCATTGTGAATACTGTTAAATCTGAAACACACACAGTATTCGGCCCCTTAGGAAGGGAACGGGTCCTGAAACACACATAGGGTCAAACAGCCAGAGACCGCTGCGCAGATGATGTCAGAGAAAAGTCTAGTCTGTATCCAGCCATATTAGTGCATTTAAACGTCCCTGTATCAAGCGGAGTACCATTTGCACATCAGTGAGAATACGAGGATTTTGCACTATTATGGATACATTTAATATACTGAGTGCATGTTTGTTGCTTTTTTTCCCACATGGACAACTGCAGAATATGTGTGTGAATCACATAAAACCTTTCATGAACATTTCATTTTCAAATCAAAAGAAAAAACTAAGAAATTATATTTTGCATTAAGAAAATGAAGCTTATATTGAACTGATACATTATTTTAATGCCAATTAAACAAATATTCCCAAAAACGCGTTACTTTAATGCAATAAAAGTTTACACCATTGAGATTTTTTGTTTTGTGAATTTGTGGGAAAATAAGCTTATTTGTAATGCAAAGATGTTTGAAAATATTAATTTGAATTTATTTACATTTAAACAATTTTTATGTTAATAGTTTTTTTTTTTTTATTATTATTATTTTGGGGTGAAATGCGACCTAAACATTTTCATGAGATTCACCATTGGTTTCAAAAATATATTGACAATATCTGACTGTCGTAAGGTGCTCTGTCTCACTTGTGTAATGCTTATGTACATGTTATGGATGATGAGCGATCATTTCAAGGCTGCAGTATAGGTCAAAAGCAGTTAGTAAGATCACATCTTCTTGACTGCAGAAGACTGAGGGGTCTGTATATCGACAGGGGCTCTTGTTTGTGTGTGTGTGTGTGTGTGTTTATAAGGGCATATCGATGTGTGTGTGTGCGTGTGTGTATGTTGAGTATATAAATATCCGCGCGTGTCCCTGCAGAGCTGGGTGTGAGTGGCAGGAAGTGGTTATGTAAAGAGTCACAACGGGCTGCAGTGGACAGCCTGACCACAGATCAGGTCAACCAAGTGTGACACCAACAGCTTCTCACTGACACCTCGCTGACACTGTCTGTCACCAGGCCTGTCTGTCCCACTCCAAGTGTGTGTGTGACGGCTTTTATGGTCCTATAGCTCCCTCGTACATACCTGGATAACTTCTATCAATTCTCTATTCACGTTCTTTTCCGAGATGCCCCCAAATGCGGATATAGTCTTTGGATGTGTATGCTTTACTAACATACCGGCTCACTTTCAATAAAATGGCCATTTTTGGATCCGTGATTAATAGAGTTACACTATGTTAAATTATAGTAACCATTAGTAACATGTTTTATTCAGCAAACACTGTCCAGCTGGAATCTAAACAACAACAAAAATATAAAGACAATTTAAAAGCAATAAGCAATAAAAACTGTTACCAAAAAAAATGTTCTATATGTACTGCAGTAACATCTAAATAAACAACTTTTATTCAAGTTAATTTTTTTTTTTAATATGACTGAATAACTTTGCATTACTCTACATAATCACAATCATTTTAAACTGGTATGTTAGGTAGAAAAGCTTAAGCTTTATTATCTGCTCCTTTTCACTTTTTACAGTGTGTTCAGACAATTACATTTAAAGAGCAACAGGTAGATTCCCAGAAGCTATTGACCGAAACACTCAACCAAAGCAAAATGATGAAAAGAAACCAGCAAGCAAACTTCCACCCTCCTAAACCTAAAATGACCCAGAGTCCCAAGCAGGTTCACTCACTTTTTGTGTTTTTCCTGGGCAACTGCTCCCATAGTAAGTGTGAAAGTGTCAAAATAATTCCTGCCCTATAATTCCAACTGTCCAGCATAGCTACACAACAAATAAACAGTATGAATGTTCTTTTTATTAAGCAATCTAGCTGGAAAATACACATTATAAATGAGAATTGTACTTACACTTTACAATCTAGTTTGTTACATTGTAATAACTTTGTAAGTACATGGTAAGTACAGACTAATACTGACAAATTGATTTAATGTAAAAATATTTTGTGGAGCTGCTTAAAAATACAGTCATTGTTATTACTGTAATAATTCATTATAGTCACATGCAATATGTGCTAAATGAATATATAGAACTACAGTGACTTCGCTTAAGGTTGCAACTTAAATGCAATCTAAAGTGCTGCCAGCATCAAAATAATTGTCTAAGATGCATGACAAATAATAACAGTGAGATAAATTATTATTACTATTATTATTATTATGCAATAATATTGACACTTCTTGTTACAATAATAAATATGCATTTAAAAAGTGTATTTAAATTTTTTTCTTCTCAAAAAGTTAATTAAAAAACAAGCAGAACTGAATTCAAACACATCATTACAAACTATTTAGATTCTTTAATAATCCCATGCGAAGCCCAAACTGACTGATGAAGGAAAAGGTTCATATTTACCCGTGCTTTTCATCCCTAATATAAATCCAGTCATTTAGAAGAAGCTGTTAATTCCAAAGACATCAGATAACAGAAGACGGCCGTCTCGCCGCTACCATTCACTACCTTCCACAGAACACGGCGTCAATGCAAAGCGCACTAATCTTGTAAAATCCACTAATTAAGTGAGAGCGGATGTTTGAGAGCGAGCCGAGGCGGTCCGCACAATTAACCCCAGCGTTCCTCCCCTCCGTTCCCAATACCTCCGTCATTGAGGGAGGAAAACAAGTGCACTTATGAGCAAAGTGTCTTTCCCAAAAACTTTCCCAGGAAGCCTCCAGGCATGCAGCCATCAACAAGTTTAAGAGGAGAAAGGAGAAACCCTTCGATCGGATCTACATCAGAGTGAGACTTAAAACTGTCAGATATACATGTGACAGTCTGGCATGTGGACGTCAACATGGACTAGAACAAGAGGAAGTTGTGTTACCCACTACAAGGGGACTCACCTGATGTGCATGTCCACCCAGCTGTTTTGGGGGCAGATGTTTCCCTCCTCCTCTTCCTCAGATGCCTCGGACCCGTCCGGATACCCGAACCGGTGACCCTCCCCTCTGTTCAGTCCACGTTTCAGGACCCCTCGCGCTCCCACACACACATACAAACGCACACACACACTCACACGGGGTGTGACAAGGGGGTCAGACGGGGCCAAGAACAATCCCAGCTGCCGGCACAAAAGAGCAGGCGAATACACAGCGGTCTGCTGCCGCAAAAGCGTGTGTGTGCGTGTGTTTGTGGGCGCACAGCGGCGGCGGCGGTAGTGACCGCGCTCTCACTCTCTCTCCTCCCTCACTTTCCAAGCGGGATCGCCTCAGATATGACTGGAGTTAGAGGATGCGAGTCTGTTTCCTTCTCTGGCGTGCTCCCCGCTTTGGCTCTCTCTCTTTCCTCGTTGAGCTTCTTTTCTTTTCATTTCCTCTTGGGAAAGCTGCACGCACCAGTCGTCTCTTCACCCGCTCACTCTCTCTCCCCTCAATCGCTAGTAAATATAAAAGAAATGCTTGTACGGCCCCTCCCTCTCTCTCTCTCTCTCTCTCTCGTTTACACTCCCTCCTCCCCGCTGCCCTCACTTTTCTTTCTCACTGTCAAAGCTGCCTTTCAAATGCTGATTAGCACACAGAGTAAAAGAGAGCAAGGGAGAGTGGAGTTATGGCTAGCGTTCGGCTAAGATTCCGTCACATTCGAATTGAACAACACTTCTCTCAGACAAACACATACTTTAGTCTCCGTCCTCAGCGTAACTGCTCTATTGATATCATTTCGCCCCAACGGGCTCATGCTAACAAACACTGAGCGAATAAACCCGCTCGGACTGTTTCGCACACCCGCGCCCCTCTCCCACCCCTCCCCGGTTCGTTCTTCTTGCCCTCAAACACTACTCAGAATATTGATACATCACCCCCTCCTCCTTTCTTTCCTCCGTTTCTCTCTCTCTCCATCACTCACTTTCTCCGCTGAATACTGATAGGTTGTCTAGTCCGTGGTCTGGGTTTCAAATTCTCATTCTCTCTCTTTCTTCCGTGCGCTCGCACAAAAGCTCTCCGTAGCATAAAGGCAAAAACGGCAGAAGTTAATGCACTGGGCGCAACATAAATTCACTTAAGCACCATTTCAGATTATGTCAAGCCAAAAATTGGCGTAAGCGCTCCGGAAGGAGGAGAAAAGAATGCCTGCGGCTGTAAAACACGGAAAGTGATGCGGAGGTGATGGGATATTAAGAAAACAAAGAAGTGCGTGGAAAATGTGTAAGAGAACTCCTACTTTTGCTGTTGTCAGGGAGCTGGACAGAAAGAGACAGTGAGTGAAAGAGAGAAATAAAGGACAGCGGGACAGTCCAGACCATAGAAGACTCCCAAAGAAGTTTAAACAGCTGACTGCAAAGTTGTCAAACACACATCTGATAGCACAAATACACACATTTAGCCAGCTGAATGAGGACGTATTAGCAGTGATTCTCAACTGGTGGATCTCAAGCCTGTTCTTTTGTGGATATAAAATAGTAGGGGAGAGTTGACTCTCGGTTTGTGGGGTTCAGAGTATCTTTTTATTTTTCACATGAATTTCACAGGTTTACTACAAATATGTTGTCTTGTTTCATTATTACAGTGTATAATTTTCTTCTTTATTTACCCCGAAGGAATAGAAGTGAAATATGACAACATGCCCCATAGGTGGGGCACATTGTAACGTATATAACAGCTTAAAATGTTATCTGATCTAATCATCATTATTGATCTAATTATTAACTTTTTCATATGAAATAATGGCTTTTTTTAATCATTAAAAATATACTCATTTTGGAGTTTCAATGAACACACCACAAAATAGAACTATATGGCAGAGTTCAAAACAATGTGTAAATAGATGAAGAAACATTCAGAGATTCAGAAAAACACAGAACTGAACACAGCACACCTCCTCCTCTCCACACACAGCTCTCAGACAAATAGACAAGCCAGTACGAATGCTTTAAATTTCTTGAAATATACATTTCTGAATATTCATGTTTTCTCTCACAGTTCTTATTTCACGGTTTCTCAATAAAATTAATAAGAGTGAATGTGAATTACATTGCTAATGTCATAGAATAACATCTAATAGCGGGGCGCATTTTAATGCAGTGTCACAATGACAGATTGAAGGTTAAAGTAATAGCAAATTTGTCTCATTTTAAATAAACACTAAACAAAACTTAAGAAATATGTTTACTTTTTCATAAAAAAAAAATTCTTAATGGTCCTAAATAGGTCTCTTTTAGGGCTCAAAATGTAATTTAATTTAATATTTAAATATGATACAATTTTTATATTTCTTGTTTCTGTGCATAATTACCAATGATTTATCCAAACCCAAACTCTACAACTAAAAGAAAAGCTTTTGCAGTTTTAAAATAATAATTTAAAAAATGCACACACATAAAGACAACAAAACTCAACGTCCACAGACACGACTATCACAAGAAAAAAGAAAAGAGAGCACAAACATGATATGACAGAAAGAAAGTGTAGCTGGAAGAATAAAAGAGAAAGACAACAGCAGTGTAGAGTAAGTCACTGAATCCACTGTCCAGTGTCCTTGATGCAAAGATTCAGACAGGGTTTTAACATAGAGAGTGTTATTGTCCGTATGATTTTACACACACACACACACACACACACAGAGAGAGAGAGAGCAGTGTCCTCTCCTGATGTCCTCACCTGGACCATTTCAGTTCTGGCACAGGCCCAGTATTCACTCACTGTATTAACATCAGCTTCTGTCATAGAACAACTGTGCTTCCACCATTAGCCTACTTTAAACAAATATAATCTTCAAAAGTATTTAGTCTGCTTATGAATTAAATGAATGGTTCAGTCACAAATTAAAATGTTACCATTACAAATCTGTATGATTTTCTTCCTTCTTCAAATTCTGTCTCAAACAATAGAGTGGCTTTGGGGGCAGGGCTTTGATAGAGAGGGGGGAGTGGTTAGGAAACCTGTTTGGAAGCTGTCATTATTTTAACTAACTGCACTCAAGATGATTGTTGGTGGAGGTATTAAGTCAGTAGGGCTGCACAATTAATCGAAATAACAAAATCGCAACATGGCATGTAAGATTAAATCACAGCCTTCTGTTCCAAGTTTGGTTCACTTTAACAATAAAAGTTGGGTTTTTGAAAAAGGGTTGACATTTGAAAAAGAACAAATTAAGACATAAAAAAAAATATTATATTATTTTCTTAAATCCTTGATTTTTTATTTTATTTTACAGTGAAATATGACATTCTTATTTAGTTTTTATTTTATTTAGTAATAATTTAAGAAAAATCCAAATTAGATGTATTCCCCAAATCATGCAGCCCTACAGAAGTTCAGATAAAGTTCAGATAATGTTCTCAAATGTGGAGCATCAGATGAACAAGCCTTTGAATTCTCTGACTCAAAGCCATGCGTTTTTAGCTGGTACATGTAACAGCGAAGGACTGATGATAAGGCATTAAATGCTTCAGGAGGATAACGTCTGGGCGCCAGCATGACAGAAATCATCTTTATCCCAACATGAATACTCTAGGTCTGATGCAGTTCAAAATGGCTTACAAACTCTCTTCGATCAGCATCAATCAGCTACTAGCTATCAGCACCAAAATATCTCAAGCTGCAAGTATTTCAATGGTAACACTAAATTCGCTTTTGCTCAGAAACTGCTGCAGTTTATTAAAAGGTCTTGACCATGAGACTTAAGGTCTGAATTCCCCTCTGAACTTGTATAATAAGGAATTAACTGGTGCTGAAGATAATGGGAGTGGTGCATGACCATGTAAAATTATTTTATATATATTGTTTATATACTATTTAAGTATTTAACAATATTTTTAGCTTTAATTTCATTTTAATTACATTTTTAGAAATTTGCCATTTTTTTAATGTAATCAGCTAGGATAAAATCGAAAGTGTATCAGCATATTGGATTTGTGCTTCAGATTTGTGCAGCCTAATAACCTGCTGCTCTCTGTCATTAATGTTAATCAAATAAATTAAAAAAAGACGAGAAAATCACTCACTGCTCTTGACTGAATAATTTCAGTAGCATTAATAAGAGTCAGTGTAAATAGACCTACTGTACATGAAATATTGAAAGCACTGTTTATTAAATTTGTAATTTGTGCATTGTTTGTAATTTGCATCTTATTTATAGTAACAAAAATTCAATAAAACCAACTACTGGGATTTTTTCACACAACCATCTCTAGGGCGAAAAAGGGCGAAAATGCCTTGTTGATGTCAGAGGTCAGAGGAGAATGACCAGACAGGTTCGAGATCATTGAAAGGCAACAGTAACACAACTACTTGTTGTAACCCAGGCATGCAGAAGAGCATCTCTGAATGCACAGCACATCGAACCTTGAAGCAGATGGGCTACACCGGGTGCCACACCTGTCAGCTAAGAACAGGAAACTGAGGCTACAATTCACACAGGCTCACCAAAACTGGGCAAAATCATTGCCTGGTCGGATGAGTCTCGATTTCTGCTGTGACATTCGGATGGTTGGATCAGAATTTGGCATAAACAACACGAAAGCATGAATCCATCATCCTGCCTCCTATCAAATCATCTCAAACTGTTTTTTAAACATAACAATGAGTTCATTAAACTTAAATGGCCTCCACAGTCACCAAATCTCAATCCAATAGAGCACCTCTGGGATGTGGTGGAACGGGAGACTAGTCGACTTCAATGCTCTGCCATGACGCTTTAAGCTTGACGTCGACTAGTCGCTGGTCCTATAGAGGGCGCAACAGGATAAGAAATCTTTGAAGGACTTCCACATTTACGCTCTGTTTCCAAACAGTTAAAATGACAAATAAATGCATACTCTGAAAGCGCTCCACAAGACGTGAGATTATATTACTGGATGCTCGAAATTGAATGGGAGAATGCACGTTTTAAACAGCTTATTGTACAGGTAAGTTAATCGCCGTTCTAATCTAATGCACTGCTGCACACACATAGGCTACAGACAGTAGCTCGTACATCACGCACACATCGCGCGCGCACAGAATCATTCAGCGCAGAAATGTATTGTCAACACTGTTCTGTGATTTCTCAATAAAATAGCTTAGAAACTGAAAAGTTCAAACATATATTTCTTAATAACTAAATTCCACAGCTTCACTACTAGTAGAGAGACGCTGCCAGGTAGAATTAATTCACACACGCAATCGCTCTCACTAATGCATTCATATGAATGTAATCTTTACTGTGCTACTTTATCTGTATCTGATTTAGAATGAGCAGAAATCTGTGAGAAATATAACGACCCAAAAACAAAAGAACTGATAAAAAAGCTGTTATAGGAGCAACAGCCACGTGGGCAGCGCTGTGTCATATGCCATAGCTGTGCACAAGGTGTTTGTCACAGCTCCAGACTAGCGACTAGTTGACTTCGACTCGACTTTCATCACATAAAAGTCGACTTCAAAAAATCAGAAGTCGTTCAACCCCTAACACACACACACACTTTTGTAGTAGCTCGTACATCACGCGCACAGAATCATTCAGCGTGGAAATGTATTGTCAACACTGTTCTGTGATTTCTCAATAAAATAGCTTAGAAACTGAAAAGTTCAAGCATATATTTCTTAATAACTAAATCCCACAGCTTCACCACTAGTAGAGAGACGCTCCCAGGTAGAATTAATTCACGCACGCAATCGATCTCACTAATGCATCTTTACTGTGCTACTTTATCTGTATCTGATTTAGAACGAGCAGAAATATGAGAAATATAACGGCCCAAAGACAAAAGAACTGATAAAAATGAGCTGTTATAGGAGCAATAGCCTTGTGCACAAGGTGTTTATCACAGCTCCAGACTTATTTGTTCATTAATGACGTCATCAGCGACTAGTCGACTTCGACTTTCATCACATAAGTCGACTTTAAAAAATCAGAAGTTGTTCAACCCCTAATATATATCATTTTGACAGACAGTGTCATACAAATTCTGTCAAATTTTATACCCGTCATTTTAATTTTCATATTTTAATAATAATAAGACATTTAATAGCTTTTGATTTTGTTCACCTTTTCATTTTTAATCATGAAGTTGCAGGACAAGCATACAGACTAGATTATGCATTTATTAATTTATGATGATGAACATGAACAGAGTCTGTGTGTCACTTTTCGTGTTCAACACCACACAAAGCAGATCTTTTGGTCAGTGCAATCTGTTTGTTATTGTCTTCTTGCATTATTGACAAACTATTTTCCTGTTTGACACTGTAAAGCTGCTTTGACACAATCAGTATTGTATAAAGCACTAAATAAATAAAGGTGACTTGACTTGACTTGACTATGCTGTTTTCAGTTAATGAATTAACAAAACATTGTAGCATGCCTCCCATACAATAAATCACAATAAGCTTTGTGCTTTGTTACTTCTGAAATGAAATAAAGTCTCAGATTTCAAATTATGTCCATTTTATTAGGAAATTCAAGCAATGGTTACCATTTTGATGCTCTTTAATGTGGCGTGACAGATCGCTGTGAATTAAGGGGCAACGCGTTAACTGATCATCTCTTCCACTTTACTACTAGGATACGCTTTACTACTAGTTACAGCACCAAATAAACATCAATAAACATTAGAAGGTATGTTGAAAGATACAGTACCAAGTATCCAGTATCTTAGCAAAATCCATATCATGTTCATCCGTATCATGATCAATCAGTGTTTCAACCAAGTGGAAAAACATCAATAAAACAGCTTGAAAACAATATGTCATGTAATGATACACTACTTCAGAAAAGCCATTCAGTGTCCATAAACTGGATAGTCAGCTAGAAAATAACTCTAGCGAGGAGCAGTTTGCTAAATATATGCACAATATCACATCTTCATGATCTCCACCACCAACTGGAAAGGGGTGGGAATTATAGTTACAAGTTAGACCACCCTCAGTGTAATCTGTCAAAAATGACGGACAGCCTTCAGATTTTTCTGTCATTGCTAAAAAATTCAGTCAATGATGGAATTTTTTTCGGTTAACGCAACCTCTGGCCAGAATGTAGAAAAAGATGTCAAATTCACCATCACTCCCTCAGCAGTTGTATTAAAAAGACCCTCGGAGCCAAATACACAAGGTATAGTGGAATAAATGAGTACTTGAGTTTTTTTCTTTTTATTGAAAATATAAAAAACTTTGCGAGATTTAAGATGTTAATTACTGATTAAATGTGTCACAGTCTGTGAAAAGGGTCCATAACATTTAACCAGTGTGACTCAAGTCATTTGGATACTATTTGATTCTTTTAGACTCTACCTGTCCATCTGCTTGTCTGTCTCTCATTCTCTATTCAGCAGTGAGCCACAGCTGTCTTATACAGCATCTCTCAACCTTTAGTAGCTCTGACAGCACAAAAAGTAATTACCTCTCTAATTTACCTTGTCTACTTATAGAACATGTCTCTGTCTGCATGTGTGTGTGTGTGTGTGTGTGTTAGCAACCATGTCAGCAAAAATGTCACTGTGGTAATGTGTGTGTTTGTATTTGCATTTAAATGTGTGTTCATGTGGATCACAATGTGTTTGTCTGTATGTAGGCTCCCCTCGGTCCAATTACTCACTCAACACCCTTCCACCCCCCTCCTCATCCTCGAACCCTCTTCAGCTTTCACTCATCCCCAAATCCCTCTCTCCCATGTGGGACACCCTGCCGTACCTCTCCCTGACCAGCCAAACCTCCACTACCCTTCCCTCCTCCCAATCCCTGTCCCAGGTGAGCTGACTACATCAGGAGGGCTTAATGATACTGGAATATTAATTAGCTGTTTAGAATACTAATAATATGAGCAATTCAATGAGATGGAAAATACATGGATGTCTGATCCCGTCTAAACATTGACAGCTTCAATGTTATAGACCAGATAGAGCAACTGTATTGTGGACTCTTAAAATAGAACATGAAACATTTTGCTTGCATAACAGAAACAGAATCTTCAATGATTACCAATAAAATTGGACAAAACTGGATTTTATAAAAAGCTATTTGGATGTATAGGCCAGTATAAAAGGAATTGTTTAAAGGGGTCCTATTATGCGTTTTCACTTCTTCAACTTTAGTTAGGGAGTAATGTTGCTGTTTGAGCATAAAAAGTTCCATAAATTTTCTTTAACAGAAAACACTTTAAGAACTACAACAAATGGCTCGTTCGGACTACAGCGCACTTCTTCCGGATATTGAGAAGTGACAATGTCACTCATTTAAATAATTCCAATCCACAGAATACGCAAAAAAGGTGATGAGACCATAAACTGAAAAAACAGATGCAGATGAAGAGCAGCTGCTTTAGTTGCATGTTGTCGCCATGTCGAAGAAACGCAGTTTTTTCCACCCCGGTTCCAAAATTGATGAAACTCGAGGTCTGCAAACGAAATCACATCTCTCTTGAGTAGGTACTTTTTTTTAATAAGAAGTTACTTCGCGACTTCAAAAAGAGTATGTTCTATACAGTAGGACTCTGTGTATAGTATGAATGTAATCTGGATGTACTCTATTCACCATGTTGTCATTATCATGTGACCTACCAGCATCAGTTGCATCGTGTCAAAGCCATTCATAAATCCTCTCCCGTGGCCTCATGGGATAGTAAAGTGTCCTTTTGCCTACTCTATTATGAGTACTATGAATTCGGACAGACTTCTTTTGTCACATACTGTTTTTCGCCTACTATATAGTAGGGAAGTATGCAGTTTCGGATGTAACCATGGTTAAGGGAAGGGAAGCGGTTCGCCAATCACAACACACTGGGCTAGCTAACCAATCAGAGCACATTCTGTATTTCGGAAGGAGGGGAAAAGTTAATCGAAACAGGAACTAAAACAAGGTGTTTGATACAGACTGGGAAGAAATGTGCTGCAATAAAGTAAAATATGTGAAAAATAATGCATTTTTGGAACAATCAAGCATAAAAACCTATTCTAGTACACCCCAAAAACTAAATCAAGACTATGTAAAAGGGCATGATAGGACCTCTTTAAGAGGTGGAGCACATTATTAGATGTTTCCTTAACTTTGGGTCCCAGGGGTTGATTTTTATTAAATATGAGTTAAGTTTTCTCCCCTCTTTATTATAATTTTTTTTTCATTATACTTATTTACTTTTCAAATTACTTTTATTGATAGGATTTTATTCCCAGACCCAGACTTTGAGTCTGAAAAAAAAACACTGTACAATTTGATGAGTTAAACTTTAAACAACAATAAAATTAAACCATTTCAATTTTTTTTTGTCTCAGAATTACGCACAGTAAATCATTTCACCCTTAATAAAACTTGCAGTACTTGTTTCACCTTGATGAAAAACCAAGATACATATTATTAAGTTAAATATTAATTACTAATTTAATTAATTACTTAATATTAAGTATTTGGATAAGTTTTATTTAAATATTAAACAAGGTGATATTAATTATTAATATGAACAGAGTGCTTCTGAACAGAGTAAGTGTAAAAAATTATTTGTGTATTTAGAATAAATAAAATGCTAGCTATGAAATTAGCCTTAGCAAGACAAAGGAGTTGGCCATTTTATTCAAAATTGGTAATTTTATTCAACCATTTTGGCATTTTTTTCAAAATTGTTAATCTCCACCATAGAAAGCTGCATAACATAGGGTAGAGAGAGGGTGGAAATTTTCACGTTTCACAAAAATTATATAATTCTTCTGTGATGTACATCGGTTCATTGTTGGTCCAAATTATAAGTGACAATTTAAATATATTTGTACTGTTAAGATGTCAGTAATATATGCAAATGAACAATGTTTACTCTTTAAGTTACTTTCTCTGAGTTTTGCCATGAAAAAGTTCAACAGATGATGCAAAATGGTGTTTTAAAAAAAGCACAAAAAAAGAAAGAAAAAAGTCTTTCTACTGCATAGACAGTCAAGTTTTACTAAAAGCCCATCTTGGCAACGGCGACTTCCCCCATTAAGAGAGTTTATTTTCTAAAAGTCTACATGGACAAAATGCCTGTAGTTGAACAAACTACTTACAGATGTCAAGAAACTAATTACATTTTGATGATTTTTTTTTTTTTTTAATAATGAGCCCAGATGAATAATGGACAATAAGACCAGCAGGAATGAGTATGAATGAGTAAATACAGTCCATTTGGATTTCATGTGGACTTTAAAGTTGACATCACCTTTTCTGACTCAACTCGCCTCTCCTGTTGATCAAATTCTTGTTTTCTTTTTTATCTGCTCTGCCGGGATCGGAGTCCTCTACGTCTCCTGTCCTCCTCCTCCCTCTCCCTTCCCCGGTCTCTATCTCTCTCTTCCTAGCACTCGCTCTCTCTCTCTCTCCCTGCTCACCTACTCGATATTCCAACCTTGTTTCCCTGCAGTCTCCAGCACAACTTTCTGACCCACTTCCCACAAAGAGTGAAAAATTTAAGGGGGTCTGAATACTTTCCGTACCCACTGTATATACATACAGTATATATATATAGTTTTTGTTTTTGGTCTGTTCCTCACACAAAGATATTGTGACATGAGAAGTATTGGAATATACTGCATGAACCACTGTTGATGAGTAAATACAGTCCATTTGGATTTCATGTGGACTTTAAAGTTGACATCACCTTTTCTGACTCAACTCGCCTCTCCTGTTGATCAAATTCTTGTTTTCTTTTTTATCTGCTCTGCCGGGATCGGAGTCCTCTACGTCTCCTGTCCTCCTCCTCCCTCTCCCTTCCCCGGTCTCTATCTCTCTCTTCCTAGCACTCGCTCTCTCTCTCTCTCCCTGCTCACCTACTCGATATTCCAGCCTTGTTTCCCTGCAGTCTCCAGCACAACTTTCTGACCCACTTCCCATTTCCTCCCTGGCCCTGTGATCAAAGCCTGCAGGACGGCATTGCCTTGGGCAGCGGAGAGAGGGATGAGGGGATTGAGGAGAAGGGCTAGAGGAAGTGATGGATAGACAGGGAATATGGCGCATGGGTGAAAATGGAAAGATCACAGAAAGAGGGAAGGGAGTCGGTACGGGTGATCTCTCTGTCCAAGGACAAAAAGATGGCAGGATGAGGTCAGCTAGTACAGCAAGCCATGGTCATCCAAACATGTTCCCTGAAAAATGTCCACCATAGTGGGTCTTCATTTTCAGTCTACATTCTATCATAAGAAACACTTAGGCATTTAGTTATTTAAAGGAATAGTTTACCCAAAAATTTAAATCATGTCATTATTTATGCATCATTTAATGTTTATGTCAAGAGGAGAAATTGTGAATAATATACTTATCATATGATTTTATGTCATTAAAATGAATGAGGACTGAAGCGTTCAAGCAAAAAGACATGAAGACACAATAAGTATCACAAAAAAATGGTTCAAAATGTATTATGTGATATATTCCAAGTTTTGCAATTTGAGATCAGAGTGACATTTCAGTCATGCATTCAATCTTGACATCTGCCTTAGCTTATTCTAAAACACTCATGAAACTACATGAAAATAATGTCTAAATAATGAATAAATCATCCTTTTGAGTCAAATCTTTTCCGTAAATAGGCTGATTCAGTTCTGAAGGAACAATATATATATAAGGGTGCTTCTACTAAATATTGAGCAAAGGGTCTGAATACTTAGGACCATGTGATATTTCTGTTTTTCTTTTTTAATAAATCTGCAAAAATGTCAACAATTCTGTGTTTTTCTGTCAATATGGGGTGCTGTGTGTACATTAATGAGGAAAAAAAATTAACTTAAATGATTTTAGCAAATGGCTGCAATATAACAAAGAGTGAAAAATTTAAGGGGGTCTGAATACTTTCCGTACCCACTGTATATACATACAGTATATATATATAGTTTTTGTTTTTGGTCTGTTCCTCACACAAAGATATTGTGACATGAGAAGTATTGGAATATACTGCAGAACCCCTGTTGTGATTTTTTTTTTTTTTTTTTTGATGTTTTGCAGCTCCAGTCTCCATTAATTAAAAAATCCACAGAGAAAGGTGACCAAATTTGCGCTTTTCTTTTCTTTTGCCCTTTTTAGCTGGGTAGCTAAACTAATCTCTTGGAAAAGTCATACAGGTTTGGAACAAAGGACATGAGTAAATAATGACAAAATCTTAATTTTTGGGTGAAATATAACCTTCAATTGAAGAGAAAATTAACCTACTGTTGCTTTAATTATTATCAATATATGCTTTAGTATGTATTTAGATTTATTGTTTGAATGAGTCCCCGAGCTTCTCCATGCAGCTAATGGATGAAGAGTTTTAAGAAGAACAAAGATGTGGACAGATACGCAGAGAGAGAGAGAGAGAGAGAGGGAGGAAGACACTGGCCCATTTGTACCCAGACCAGAGCATCTTGTACTTTAACATTCTCCCTGCATTCTGACAAAGAGCACTAATTATAAATAAATTAGGGACACGACACGGTGAGCCACAGAGGGACAGCGAGAGGCGCGGGAGAATGAATGAGAGAGAGGGAGAGAGATTGAGGGAAAAGGTGGGGGTGAAAGGAAAACGGCGAAGAAAAGAAAACAGATAAGAGGAGAGAGGGATGAGCAAGGAGACACGAGCCAAGAGAAAGGAAGAGAGAGACATGGATAAACAAGACTGGAATTACTAATAAATGGCATTTGTGTGGATTGTCAAGGAGAATTAGAAACATTATACAAAATATTTTAACTAAATAAGCAGGGGAAATGGAATGGCACTTTCTACATTTTCCAAAGGAAAGGTAAATAAATTTAAAACACATTTGTTTGGGGAGATGAGAAATACCAAAACAATGACCTCACAGTTCAAAATTCATGGAAATTTTATAAGTGTAAAAGCTCTGTTCCAAAATGAGCTGCCTCACTATGTTCCTGAAGCTATTGCCTTCTGAGGCAGCATCCCAACTTAAAGTTGAAGATGAAACGGAAGTCACAGCATATCTTTTCTTCTGTATTTTGATGGACACACAAGTGAAACAGGTTACCGAAAAATGAAAAATAAACAAATAAACAAAAGGTGGAGGTGAGGTGGAGACTTTGTTCTATTCATCAGTTGTTGATTGGAAGAAGGCAGATCTGAACATGAGACTGCAGAGGACTGTAAATGGAGTAAACGATTGGAGAAGTCTGGCATAAGTCTGGCGTTTCACTGGAAGATCAAGTTTTTGTTATTGATTTTTGATTACATATTGTATTGTATGATGAGGTCAAAAAAGAGATAAACATTTGCAGGGATGAATTGTTCACAATAAAATAAATAACATGCGTTTAGAAAATGGAATTTTCATTTGATACTGACTTTCCTTAAAGGCACAATATGTAATTTTTTTGCCACTAGAGGGCGCGTGTTCAAAACAAACAAAGAAACAAAGGCATAGTTTGATGACGCCGTGACTGAGTGTGGAATCATGGGAGTTGTCGTCTTCATCCCCACAGCCGAAGCAATCCGATGGGAATCGGGCAGAAATCAGGTTCATGGATGAGCTAATGTATTAAAGATTTATTAATGTCATAGTATGAAGCAGAGTGAGGCGGAAAGCCGTCGAAGCGAAACGAGGCCGCTGAACGAACGCGACACACGGCTCGAAAGCAGTGGAGCTTTTATTATGCCACATTCAACCGCTTCCGCTCCTTCCGGTTGTGCGTATGTGGGGTAAAGCAGCGCTGTTTTATCATACTAGATACATTTGAAAGTTCTGTTATAATGCTACTCTGTGCGATCGTCACCGGTCTATTAAAACGCACAACATATTAAAGCGTCTTTGGTGTTTCCATGTTTTCTACGAAACAAAACCGGAAGTCGAGGGGTTATGACGTCATTAGCAGACGACACAATGACACTATGGACACGCTCCGTCTCACTAGTTAAAATTGCTTATTTCTCTGGATTTAAACATTCTTCGAAACTTTTGGGATAATGTAAGTACACAAGTCAACAAAATATATAAAACTGTTCTAGTGGTTTTTGGATATTTTAATAAAAAAAATCTTACATATTGTGCCTTTAACTGATCTGAAATACTCTTGTTGAGGAGTAACTAATTACATTTCTCAAAAGCTTGGCTGTTTTCAAAAGCTGCTTTTCACCAAAATATCACGCATTAAATAGATTCAACAGCTAGAAGAGTTATACTTCTTGCTACTCTGGGCTCTCTATCGACATTTGTGGTTGTATTATAAAACTATAAAGTTCAACTCACAACAGATTCCTATAGAGTTTGAAGCTACTAACAACACGCTAATAAGTAGCACACACAAATAACTGGATAAAAGTTTTCGATAGTCCACTTTAGACATTCTATTAACAGTAAGTAACTTTGCAACTACATGTCAACTAGCAGTTAGTAGAGTATTAGTAGACTGTCTGCTTAATATCTTCTAACACTTTCTTTGTCAACATTCTACTAACCCTAAACCTACAGTCTACTCTGAGAGTTAGTAGACATGTAGTTGCAAATTAATGAGAATTAGTTGACATGTAGTTACAAAGTTACTTATAGTTAGTAGAATGTCTAAAGTGGACTATCGAAATCAAGTGTAACCAAAGTTTTCTTTTTTAAAACATATTAAACAATTTTATCTACTGAATGACAATTTAAAGCAATATCACATGAGCAAGAGTGTGTTATACGACCACAACACACTTGTTACTCACACTAATAAGAGTTCAACAATGTGTAGTGTATGTCAATTAATAAGGGAAAAATATCACAAAGATCCTCGTGTGTGCCACGTATTTTGTTCATTCAAAAACAAAATATTAGAACAAGCACCAACAGCTTGGGCTGCCTTTGGAGTAACAAGTTGGTATTGCAATTTCGTGATATTATTTTTATAAAAAAGGTTTAATAAACAAGAAGTTAATATTAAGTAAATAATACACATTACCAGTTTTCTCTATCAACGTAAATAGCTCCAAATGAAGGTGTTGCAACACACAGTAGTGATGTTTTAATCCTGAATAATTTAGTGTTTTTGAACAAATTGGTTAAGTAAATGATTCAATGACTCATTTATGAAGTCAGTCACTTGTTTTGTTCCTGAACGAATCAGCGTTTTTAAACAAATCATTTAGGTGAATTATTCAGTGACTGCCTCACTGACTCACTTTCTTGGTTCATGATTGATTCGGTGTTTTGGAATAAAGTAAATGATTCAATGACTCATTCATAAAGTCCGACAATTGTATCATTTCCGGAATGAATCAGATTTTATTAATGAATTGGTTTGAATAATTCAAAAGTCTTGATCATATAGTCACTTGTCGCCAGCTACTGGTGTATCAGTGCATAAAGACTCACTGAAAAATCCCCACCATTAATGCAAAGTCTGTCTGGAACAAACAGCAACAAGAGATGCAAACAATAAAAAGTACCACTGTTCAACAAGACTGAATCTGATACATCTGCCAGTTCACTCCATCAATTTAAATAGTTCTAATTATTAGAATATTAATTAGTATTAGAATATATACAACATTTCTGTCCTCCAATTTCTTTTTTTTCTCCATTGTGGGACTCCATGAAAGGTACGTGAAGCTGCGAGAAGTGGATCTGCCATGCTTCGAAATAATGCTTTTATAAATAATGACATTTACTTTAAATGGCAATCAAGTGGTTTTTAGCCAATGCCACTGTAAACATAAAATATTTACTTACTGTCATTCAAGCTTATCAGCCCTGACTGTCAGACGAAGTAAAGGAAAGGACAAGTTATCTAAATAGATCACACTTCAACCCTTTTGGCCCTGCAGTCATTTCTGTCCATGCAGCATGACCAAAGAGCCAGAGACATCGCACCCGAAAGGCCTGGATCAGTTTATATACAGTATATACTGAAGATGAATGACAATATCTCATTAATTTCTTTAGTGCGATCACATGAGAGGTGTGATATATAATAATCCGTGACTCCAGTGGGAAGGGAGGGGATGATGAGCAACGTTAGAGGTGAATGGCAGTAACACAGACGGCAAAGGTCACAAAGGTTACCCACGTCTGCCCCTTGCTGACCTTCTCTGGGCAACAAGGCTATAACCATGGCAACTGGCTCACAAACATATGTGATGTCACCTATTGTAAGAGGATGAAGGGGGTTGCTGGGGGGGTGGTTGGTCACACACCAACACACACACACACACACACACTATGCTGTATTTGCCAGTGACCGAGCCATCAGCGCCTATGCCATGTCCAATGATCGCTTCAACTTCCCAGACAGCCCTAAAAAAAGGAAGTTGAATCAAAAGAATTAGCATTCCCGTAACGCAGGGACTGTCTGTGTGCCCCCTGGCAGCAGTGAGAGGGGCTTTCTGTCTTTCTCTCTCTTTTCTCTTCCTGTTTCTCCCTTTCCTGCTCTGTCTCAGCCTGTGTCATTCCAGCAGAGCGGCTCTGGGGGAATGAGGTGGCGTTTTTGAGGATGATGGCGGTGAATAGGAAAATTACTAGTAAGCCTAAGACTGCTGTCAGTCACAGGCAATACATACACAAATGTGCGACAGGAGTCAGTGTTCATCTATAATGGGGTCCAAAAATCTGAGAACAGATACTTCTGTTTTGTATTTTTTTTTAACTGAATATATTTCTCCTTTTTTCATTACAAATTATATTATCAGAGTCAATGACAAATTAAAGCCACTAAGAAAAAGGATTAAATAAATAAATAATAAAGACCAAATACATTAACATTGTTATATCCATCACCATGCTAAAATCTTCCGAGAGTTGTTATGATTAAACTACTGTTATCAACAGTTATTAACATTGCTAATAATAAATAAAATGTTTCTTGAGCAGCAAATCCACATATTAAAAGGATTATATGTGACACTGAAGACTGGAGTAACTAATGGCTGCTGAACATCCAGCTTTGTCATCACAGAAATACATTTAAAAATATATTAAAATAGAAAACAGTTGTTTTAAATTGTAATAATATTCACAATATTACTGTTTTTACTGTGTTTGCCTTGGTGAGCATAAGTGATTTCTTTCAAAAACATTAATAAATCATATCGAAGCCAACATTTTCAACAGTAGTATGTATGTGATATGATAACATATATATATATATATATATATATATATATATATCTCCCCTTCTTCTTCATTGTGATACAAGGACAGTTGTCTCATCTTTGCTTTGTGACTTTATGCATCCCCCAAAATATCCATAAATCCAAAAATATGATTTTAAAATAAATTACATTTTAAATTATATTCAAATAGAAAACAGTTGTTTTAAATTGTAATAATATTCACAATATTACTGTTTTTACTGTGTTTGCCTTGGTGAGCATAAGTGATTTCTTTCAAAAACATTAATAAATCATATCGAAGCCAACATTTTCAACAGTAGTATGTATGTGATATGATAACATATATATATATATATATATATATATATATATATATCCCCTTCTTCTTCATTGTGATACAAGGACAGTTGTCTCATCTTTGCTTTGTGACTTTATGCATCCCCCAAAATATCCATAAATCCAAAAATATGATTTTTAAATAAAAACATGCTCATTTTAGAAGAAGTATAATCAAGTCATTGTATGGCATTGCTGATGTATTTTGGACTTTACCTTTCTGGTGCATTAGGATGTTTTTTGTCATTTATGGAGCTTGACAGCTTCAGTCCCCATAATCTCCTTTATTACTCAACTGAAAAAAAAACTTCTTATGCTTGAACTGTCCCTTTAAAGGTGCAAAATGATCGACGTGGATGAGAGATGTCACCAACTGATCTCAAAAGCAGCTCTAGAAACACACACAAAAGCATGCATGCAAAGAAACACACACAGATCTCTGGTCAGGCGCTTACATGTGTGCAAAGTCATCTACAATCAGTGATTTGCTGTGAATTAATGACTCTATCCTAAACCCACACTCCATCCTACACTCACGGAGCGGCTCTTTCTAATTGGACATTGATTGTCAAGGCCCTCCAATCTCGTTTGAATATCTAGAGCATGTTAATTGAGGAATGGGATTGGGTGTATCTTCACGCTTAAGGGGAGGAGACTGACATAGACAAATGAATGTACTCTCACAGACACAATTACAAGAGCTCACCCATGAGCAAACTTACACGCCACAGCATAAACATGAGCTCACGGCGACTTCATCAAGACTTCATCTTTCTGTTTAAACCCTCACACAAAAACTCAAAGGAGGAACACACACGTAATTTTAGGGACTGTAAAACCCTTAGCTGCTTGAAATGATTTAAAATTACAAGAGACTGTTGTTGGGGGAATTTGCAGTAAATTTTCAATATTTTCTGAAGTGTATAGCCATTTTTTTTGCATGTTTTATCATCCATGAAGTCTTCACAAATCATCACAAGTTACATTTATTTATACATTTAATTATTTATTTTTGGTAAAAATATCAGGGTGATCATGTCCTGGTATTATATTGAAGAAAAATAAACCTGTAAGTAGCTTGACAGTGTTTCAAGGTAAATTTACAGGTAAATATGTCTGTAAAAATATCAGAATTAGAACTTTTCAAGGTTGACAAGGCAAAGCGATATTTATAAAATAATTAATTATATTTTAAAAATACTTTTTATTTAGAAAATGATTATGAAAATATTTAAGATTGTGTATTCTCACATATACAGTATATCCAAGCACATTATTTTTACTTTGAATTTTTACTTTTACTTGTAATATTGCATTAACCATTTTTTATTCATAATTCTTTATTTAACTCATTTGGATGCTGAACTCTCAGTTTTGTGTGAATGACATTTATATAGTTATATATTGAAACTTTTAGACTATACCATGTTTAAAAATTATTTTAAAAATAAAAACATATGAAACCAACATGAACATTTCTAAGAGCTATATACTGTATATATATATATATATAAAAGATTTTTCTTTATTGTAGAACTCTTATTTGTCACTGACCCACAGTTTGATATCATGTACAATGCATGGCACCTTTAGGTTTAATACTGAAAAATCCCTAACCCTAGATCTGAGCAAAGCAATGCTGGCCTTAGCAAACACTACTAATCAATGCCACAAGCACAGGCACATCAGAGTAAACAACTTAACCTGCCAGAAATGCCATTAAACACCTCAGTTCTTTTCCTCTCTCTATCCTCATGCACATCAATCACAGCGCCACAGCATCATCAGAAAGAGTACATCTGAAATCAAGATGGATGACAACTTCCTCCAGATTTCCCCTCCTGTGCCAAAGCCATTAAACTAAAGGCATCAGAATGTTTGGGCGAATAAGAATCTCCTCACTCTCATGTCCATCCTGCCGTACCGAACCAGAGACGCTTTCATAGTTTGACTGTGTGTGTGCGAGCTCTCACAATCATAATGGTGATATATCCCCTTTAAAGGATAACTTTATCCAGTAATTATTTACTTAAAGGTTATTTATTCAACCTCTTGTCATTCCAAACATGTATTACTTTCTTCTGTGGGACAAAAATGTTGAATTTATTAACAACATTCTGGACACTTTTCCATAAAGTGACTCTTTTCCATTTAATGAAAGTCATTGGGGACTGGGTCTGTCAAACTTTATAATGACAAAAAAAAAAAGCATCATATTATTCTCAAAGTGGCCTATTTTACTCATATGATATTCCAAATCTTCTGAAGCCATACAACAGTTTAGTATGAGAAATAGAAATCAGAAATTTAAGTTGTTATCCACTGAAAATCTTGATTTAATGGAAAAGTAGTAATGTTCAACACACTCTAATGGCAATTCGCAATTATTTTAAGTTTTGGTGAATTGGTGACACATTTGTATGAATTTGTATAAACTCGTTTGTACATTTTCACATATCTGCTTACCTTCTTACTTTTTTTCTAAAAAGCATACATTTTCGTATGAATCAAATTCTACAAATTCATACAATCTCGCAATCAATTTGCCAAAATGTAAAATAGTTGTTTTCTCATGAAATCGGGTTCTAATGTCTGATTCATAAACAAATCACTCTTTTGAGTCGAAAGCTTTAATTGATTGAATCATTCAAACGAGTTTGTGAATTTCAACAGTCATGAACCAGACTGTTTCAGCTCTTGAATTCAACTCCAGCCACAGCGGTTATGAAATTATTGGAGGGAAAAATGATCAGTTAATAATACTTTGTATATATTCCCCACACAAGCAGCCCCTGAGTGACTGGCACTGCATTTTGAAAACTTGATGGGACAGCATTATCTTATAATGGTCAGTAAGACTTCACGATTCATAGGTTTTGATTCATTTCAAAAGCATTTTTTTGGGTGAAAATTTAGAATGACTCACTTTGAATCATAATACAATTTTATTATATTTGAATAATATGAATGTAAACGATTTAATTGATTTTTTTTTTAAATGTGTTCTCTAATGTGTCTTGAGCAAGACAAAAACAACAACAACAAAAAACTACTCGCACCAAAAGTAATTGGTAAATTTGTACAATCTCATTTGTACCTTTCCGTACAATCTGCTTAAGCATGGTTAGGTTTAGGGGTGGACCTTCATGCTTAGGTTTCTTTCTAAAAATCGTACAATTTCATTCAAATCACATTATACAAATTCATACAAAATCATCACCGCATGAGATCGGGTTGACTGTGCCAATATAAATATTTTAGAGCTGAGAATAACTATGAATATTTCCATATTTCGCTAGAGAAATCCATTCATTTTTAAAAAGGTTTTATTTTATTTATTTCCAATATACAGTTTTTTTCTCTATGACAACCCAGTCTTCATTCACCTTCATTATATACCCAAAATTATTCCACAGAAGAGCATAAGTCATATGGGTTTGGAACATGAGGGTGAGTAAATATTAATTATAGATTTTAAATTTGGGATAAATTGTTTCTTTAAATTCACACAGCACATTGTGCACATAGACACATGCATACACACACATCCACTCCAAAGCAAACAAAACATTTGTTCTCCATCTTTCTAGGCTCATATATTCTGCCATAAACAGACTATCAGTCCAAACGGCATGGGGCACAGGACGCAGCTCGAGTCATTATTAGCGGTGCCCTCAGTATTGTTTTGGGAATGAGCTGTGATTGCCAGTTATGTGTAATATGCTGTGAATGTGCATTGACATGGCTGACTGCTCTGCAATATACAAGGCAATTAACTTGACTGCCCTATCTGAGACTAACGCTGCCAGCCTGAGTGAGAGAATGAAGACACAAAGAAATACAGCATCAGACCGTCTGCTAGCGCTAAAGCTATGAGGGCCGGAAAGAACAGTTAGAAGAAGACAAAAGCTGGCCAGTTAATTTTGCTATGCTTTATATATCTGTAAGACTGGAAATACACGGACAGTTTGGAGCACCATAATGTATGTGTGGACTATTAAATTGTGCCGTTTACGTTAGCATTAGCAGAACTAAACTCTAACGACTAGACGATTGAGAAAATATAAGTAATATTTCCTTCATGATGCTGTTGATTTTGGTGGTTGTAAAAAAAAAAGAAGCACGTTCCGTCATTAACAACATAGTTTAATGATTCTGTTCCCAAAAATATAGTTCCAGAAAACATTCAAAATCAGCATCAGAAACCTGTGGTTAGAAGTGTATTGTTAGCACAACATGGAGGAAAATAAGCAAGCTAAGCTGCAGTACAATATCTTCCATTCCATATATACATATATAATTCTATGTATTTTAGTTTGTTAAGAGAATGATAGTGCAGAGGAGGGCAATATGTATTGTCTATGATAATATTGTAAGTATTTTTTTAACGCCGTGTGAGCTGACATTATCGAGTATGTCACTTGCTTTGCAAAGAACTAAACACTTTCACTGCGTGAGGCTATTTTAACGTCATTTGACCTTGAAAATCGATATAAGCCTACTGCCATCTTTCCTCATGAGTTTTGTCTTTATTTTCATCAAATTATATATAGTTAAGCAATATCACGTGCAAGATTGCTGTTTTTCCCGAATATCTGCATGATTGCGAATGTCATATTAATTTTTTAAAACAGTTCAACAAACAAGTTAACATTTTAAGTTACATTTTAGACACAATATTGTCAGTATACTGTTTTTGCTTTGTTTCGTCAATGAAAATTTCCAAATGATACCACAGCTGAAATGTTTGCGTGTCTGAGCAACACATAGCTGTACCTCGTTACTGAATAAATCCACATTTAAAGAATTCAGTTGATTTGATTCAATTCAATGATTCAGTGACCGAATGAATGAATCAGCTGTTTAAATTAATCAGTGTGATGAATGATTTAATGACCAAATGAATCAGCCGTTTGGACAAATCATTTGAATGAATGACTTAATGATTCAACTCATGATGACAGTGACTTGCCTTCACCTACTGGCAGTTTTAGTTTCATATTTAAAGTATCATTTAACTTAAAAAAAAGAATATGAGCTCTGAGAGTCAGCTGTCCATGTATGACAGACAAAGGTATTACAGTCTAGCTAGTTAATTTCTCAAACAATGCATTGTACTATGGTGGTTCAGCAGCGAGTTATGTTGTTGAATGGGAAATGCACCACTGGTTGGTTGCTAAGTGGTTGCTTAGTCAAAATTGTGGTTGCTGAGTTATGGGTTTAAAGTTTTGCTTCCAAATCTCCATAATCCCATTCCCTTCTGCCCAACCCCATTATCTTCCATTGTTCCATTGTTCCATAAAAAGATAGTCCTGCCCCCAACCCACATAATTGTTTGAGCAAGAAATGTGCTCAAAAAAAAAAGTTTTTCACAGGTTTTCGCTGTTCAGTTGGCTTATGTTGTCTCTGCGTATTTAATATTTTATCATCAGAAAAAATTCAGATGACAAAAACATAAATGACACTATATATATCAGAAGGCTGAAAACAATCTCTGCAGTGGGGCTTTGAACCCACAAGATCACATATCTGGCCAAGAAATTGAAACACAACTGCCATGCTGGGAGCCAACAATTACAGTGGGTATAGAAAAGAATCACTCCCCCTTTAAAATAATCACATTTTGTTGCTTTGCAGCCTGAAATGAAGACGGACATAGTTTTATCCAGCTGTATTTCAATTCAATTCAATTCAATTCAAGTTTATTTGTATAGCGCTTTTCATGAAACAAATCGTTGCAAAGCAACTTTACAGCAAATTAAGTTTCTACAATATTTAGTGGTAGCTTATCAGTGGTGACTGTCAGTTAATGTACATATGTCAGAAAGGTACGGAAAAATCGATTAAAGACGTAATCAAACAGACGATGAACACTATTAACAGCAATTATTATATGATGCAATCAAACGTATAGCAAAATGTGGTAGTTCTGTAAGTTGTTTCAGGGTTGGCATCATCTGAGGTCCTCTGAGGGGTTGGCATCATCTCTTCTCAGGTGTTCTGGATCCAGACTGAAGCTTGTGGGGATGTCAATCCCGTGGCAAAAACAGAGAAACAAATAGACAGTTATGTCAATTGTAATCTAAAAGTAATTAAAACGTAGTCAGACATTATCTAATATGTGTAATTCAGATTATGCTACTAACTACAATTTTTCATTATGTGATTTGTAATCAGTACAATTTATAAGTAATCTACCAGCACTATACATATACTTATTAATTAACCTATACATTTTAATTATTACAAATCACATATACTTTTTTTATCCACTGTACATTCTACATGTTGATTAAGTAAATGGACTTTATGATAAGTAAATGGACTTTACCATAACTTATCATGATTTATTCTATTTAAACTGTAGCTATGGTTAGATGTTAAATATCTATAAAGTAAAATAATTCTTCACCTTTCAAGGTCAAATGCATGTAATTTTTTTGTGAATCTCATGTAATCCAAATGTACCCAAATCACTTCAAAAGCAGTTCTTGATCAAGTGCCAGTGATTAAAATGAGTTTTGTTGTATTTTAATGCTTTCTTAGACAGTTGTTCGCTCCATTACTTGACCTCAGTCAGGCACATTATGCTGGTTTCTTAATAAGAGGCTTAATAACCGCCAGCTTGAATGGTTTTGGGACGTGACCTAAAGACAACGAAGAGTTAATAATATTGAGAAGTGGTTCTTCTGCTACAGGTAACAACTCTTTTACTCTGAGGGCTCCCGGACCGGAGCGGGCTCTGGAGTGGACTCTGTGAGCTCCCGGATTGAACTGGGCTCTGGAGTGGACTCTGAGGACTCCTGGACCAGAGCGGGCTCTGGAGTGGACTGTGTATGCTCCCGGACTGGAGCGGGCTCTGGAGTAGACTCTGTAGGCTCCTGGACTGGAGCGGGCTCTGGAGTGGACTCTGTGAACTCCCGGACTGGAGCGGGCTCTGGAGTGGACTCTGTGAGCTCCCGGACTGGAGCGACTTCCTTAATGAGCTCTGTGGCCTCCCAGACTGGAGCGGGCTCTGGAGTGGGCTCTGTGAGCTCCCGGACTGGAGCGGGCTCTGGAGTGGGCTTTCCTGTCCTCCTTCTCACCCTCCGCCGCTTAGTGGGAGTCTGAAGGATAGAGGTGGTGGGCTCTGTGAGCTCCCGGACTGGAGCGGGCTCTGTGAGCTCCCGGACTGGAGTGACTTCCTT
>NW_015660490.1:634612-643998 GCF_001515625.1 Sinocyclocheilus rhinocerous | reverse complement strand
AATAAGAGGCTTAATAACCGCCAGCTTGAATGGTTTTGGGACGTGACCTAAAGACAACGAAGAGTTAATAATATTGAGAAGTGGTTCTTCTGCTACAGGTAACAACTCTTTTACTCTGAGGGCTCCCGGACTGGAGCGGGCTCTGGAATAGACTCTGTAGGCTCCTGGACTGGAGCGGGCTCTGGAGTGGACTCTGTGAACTCCCGGACTGGAGCGGACCCTGTGAGCTCCCAGACTGGAGTGGGCTCTGGAGAGTGGACTCTGGGGGCTCTCAGACTGGACCAAGCTCTGGAGTGGACTCCGATGACTCCCGGACTGAACCAGGCTCTGGAGAGGACTCTGAGGGCTCCCGGACTGGAGCAGGTTCATGAGTGGACTCGCAGAACAGCCATGAGGTGAAAGGCAAAGACAGCTTTCTTAATTATAGCAGCAGCATCGATATCGGACGGCTCTGCAGCAACCTCTGGGACCACCAGTGTCAGGTCCTCCAGGACCACTGGACCTGGGACCACCAGAGACGGGTCCTCCAGGACCACCGGACTTGGGACCACCAGAGTCGGGTCCTCCAGGACCACCAGACTAGGGACCACAGGAGCGGACTTAGGAACTACAGATATATATATATATATATATATATATATACACACACAAGAGATAATTGACCTAAATTACACACAGCTGAAAACAATGACAATAATGAGTGCAAGGGGTAATGGGAGCAGAGTGAGGGGAATCATGGGAAATGCAGTCTGGGTAAACAAACTATAACCCAGAAGGAGTGCCCTCTGGTGACTGTTATGGGCACTCCGGCAGATGGCTGTGACACTGTAGGAATGCTGTTATTTGGATGGTGAGCTGTATTGGATTACCGCCAGACATATCGTTTGGTGTTTCAGAGTTGCTGTAGGCCTCTTGGTCGCCTTTTTTTTTGTATCCATCTCCTGACTTGTGTCTGTCCACAACTTTATCTCAGAGATCTTTTGACAGTGTCTTGCCACCCACAGTTGATTGTTTGCTTCAGTTGCACTACCAAGGACTGAAATGCTCCAGGAAAGCTCTTTTCATGCTGAGCTAATCAAAATGACCACAGCTGATCAAAGTTGAAAGTCAAATGGCTTTGTGTGCCATTGAGAAGGTGATTAGCTACACCCGATTGAGTTTACAAGTCATTTTTAGGAGGGGGTGATCCTTTTACCAACTCAGTGATTCTGGTTTTTATTTTTTATTTATTTATTTTTTTTTCTGACATCTTTCACTTGGATGTTATAAGTTGCACTGAGTAAATATAGCTGGATAAAACAAAAATTGTGTCTGTCTTCATTTCAGGCTGCAAAGAAACAAAATGTGATTATTTTAAAGGGGGTGATTCTTTTCTCTACCCACTGTATATGCATAACACATTGCTAGACAGAGAAGGGGCCGACAAACAAACGGTGAACAAACAGGAGATGGGAGCACACAGAACATATGAATCCTGAGGGATGAAACCTGCCGCATGCTCTCTGACTCACTGCCAAACTCATGACTCCAGCTAGTTAACGTGCCAAGACTGAAAATCTGAAGAAAAAAAAATATTTCATAAGTATTTGATTGCGCATAAAAGGCAGACATTTGATGAGTTTTAGTAAAAAATGTTTAGCTGTTAATAGTCATTTTATTTGCAAATTACCAGTTTGACTTAATACAGCATTCACAATGCATTTCTTAATTTTTACTGACAGAATACTGAGTGAGGAAAAAGGTGTGTTCATGCCATGTTTGAATTACTGCAATAACGAGATTGTAAAAAGCGTTCACGTCTTCGCATGACTCTTGAACACATTTTGTTTCTCTGCAGCCTGAAATGAGGACGCACACAGTTTTTGTTTTATCCAGCTGTATTTACTCAGTGCAACTTATAACATCCAAGTGAAAGATATTAAGACCAACCTACACAAATACTACTGGCAGCGGCTTTAGCAGTAAAATGTAGTTAAGCAGCTGTTTTGTAATATTTCTGTATAATAATTCCTACAACTGACTATTGTTAATGACTTAATACTGCAGGAATAATAAACAAAATCCATAAAATACAGCTTATTGTAGCTAATGTCCCACTAAATAAACTGTAAGATTAATAATAATGTATCTGCATAACAACTGTTACTTGTTATATTGTGGTTTTGTCTATTGATGACTCAAATTACATGGATTAATTTCCATGTTAATAGTGTTGCCACCAAACTGCACAATTTCAAGTCAGCTCGGAATGTGAAAAGCTCGGAGAACGTCATGGATTTATGCTAATTTCCACTATAACTGCACTTGTGGCAACGCTGAGATTGCAAAACCTACTTGAATTGCGGTATGAATTGACACATTTCAACACACAATAATGTGTAGAATCGAGCTTGTGTGGATTATAGCTTATACGTTCACATAACTTGAACAGAGTACATTTTTCCCTTTGTTTTTGTCAATAACCAGTTAATTTTTTTACTCTCTCTCCTATCCTGTGTGTATTTGCAGGTCTTTCTCTTCATGTACGTTTCAGGTTACAGTGTCACCGTTCCCTAGTGGCTCTGGCTGGCTGCTGTGCTGGTGTCGGTTGGCCCTGGGTTTGCCCTCTCACTGATCAGTCTCTAATCCTCGCTGATGGGGGTCTGCACTGGGATTAGGGGGGCACGGGACCACATCTCTGGGGCAGCTGGTCGTCCCCCCTGGAGAGAGGAAGCTCAGAAATATATGCTGAGATGGGAACTCAGAAGTTGACTGAAACGATGTGCAGACGAGACATCATTAGCGGTGCTCGCTAAGGCAAAGATCGGCATTATTATTCACCATGTTCAAACTTTATTACTGAAAAAAAACTTAAATCTGAGATCTTTAAGATCTTGAATTTTAAATTTTGCTTTTGGTGAGAAGGTTTGGCTTTTTATGTTCAATAGCCCCTGTTGGATTTGTAACTACACATTATTCTAGCAAAAATTTATTTTTCCTTTGATGGTCATTCAAAAGTACTGTATTATGATCTTATTGATGTTTTGCAAGGAAAAGTATTCGGTATTGTTTAAAAGATTGGGGTCAGTATTTTTTTTCTTTTTTGAACAAAAATACTTTTAATCATCAGGGATACACTGAATTGATAAGAAATTACTGTAATTCTTACTGTAGAAATTACTGTAATGAATAGAATTACTGTATTCTATTCATCAAGGAACTCTTTAAAAAGGTATCATGATTTCCACATTAAAATAATTAGCACATAACATCAATAATAAGAAATATAAATTCAGGGTTCCTACACATTTTCCACTTCAAAATTCTTGCAATTTCCAAACCCTTTAGTAGATTTTCAGACCATATTTAACATAAATGGTTCATACAGCATTGTTTTCAGCTTTATATTTGGTATATAGTACAGTCATCTGTAGATATTTTTATTTTAATATTTTATTCTCAGGGTTTTTTTTTCATTGATTTTCTTGCATGCACACAAGAAACCTTTTTGTGCCCTCAAGAATCTATTCACATGCGCACGGGAATATTTTGCGTTGGCTTTCCTTAGGGTAGTACCTCTAATATCAAGGCCTAATGTCCAATTTAACACATCCTCTGTGGTGGCAGAGAAACCATGGCACGAAATGGGCTGATGGCACAATACGGCTGTGTGAATTGTCCTATTTGCCAAGTTCAATGGTCTATAAAAAGACTGGTACTGTAAAAAAATAAAATAAAATAAGTGTTAAAAATTTGGCTTTCATAGGGCAGTACGTCATATTTTAAGGCTTTAGGTCTGCTTTAACGCATAGCCTACTCTGCGGCAGCCGAGAAACCACACCACGAAACAGGCTGATGGCAAAATAGATGGATCAGTGTGCATTGTCCTATATGCTAAGTTTAATGGTTTCTCGTGCACACACGAAAGTCTGTACATTTTTTATTTTTGCAAAGGTTCTTTTAGAGGCTCTGTATTATGGTGCTAAGAATATCCTGAGAGAAAAAAAACTGCGATATAACCTGCATTTTTGCATAATGAAAAAATGCACCTTGAATTCATTCAGTCGTATTTGACAATCACTAAAGAATCACTAAACAGCTGTCATGAAAACACACTTCTTGTATGATACATTTATTTTCATTACATGAATAATTTTTAATAATAATTTTTTTTTAATAATAATTTTAATAATTTTCTATTTCCAAAAGTCTGGAAATGCAAATATTTTTTCCATACTCTTGCTTTCTTTTTTCCATATTTTTTCAGACCTGGAAATGACTAAAATCAAATTCCATACTTTTCCAAACTGCGTAGGAACCCTGTAAAGTGAATTGAATGAAACATGTTTATTCTGACCTGTACTTATTAAAATAGAAAAAGTGATCATACAAAATTTTATTATATTTTAAATTATTAAAAACTTTTTGCTGACAAATGGGTAAACCTAGTGGATAGTGGCAAAGATTGGTAAATATATATATATACCCATTAATCTCAATACTGTATAAAAACTATATTTCATTACCAAACAATTAAAGAGGCAACATTCATTTTGTACATTTTTCTGTCAAAACCTTTTTTCTACATATATAATTAATATTTTGGCCGCAGTGCTTGCATCACTTCTAAACTGTGTGTTTCTTGTGTGTTGACTGTCAAAATGAAACGAAACAGACTGCACAATCAGACAGAACAACCCGGCGTAGCTCTTAACATACAGAAGGCGGGCAGCTCGAGGATTTAAACGCTTTCCTCCCCCTCTCTCTCCTCACCCCCTTTCATGAATTAAAAGAACAGTCTGCAGGGGGAAGCATAGTTAATTCTGATCAGATCTCTCTCTCCCTCCACTTCCCCTGGCGTCTCTCTCGGCCTGACAGACATAGATGGGATCTGACAGTAAACAGCCAAGCGGATGCCTTGCGCGCGATTGACACGCCGGCAGGTCGCCGCTCGCCCGCCCAGCACCTAATCCTGCCCTGTCAGGTCTAATTGGAGAGGTGGAGCCCTGTGTCACCGGGGCAACTGATTGGCAGGACCCCGGCTTTGCATAGATATGAGCCGCAGATGAAGGGTGCGGTACTGCCCCACTGCTAATAGAGATATGGAGACTGATATGAACACACACACGTTTTTTACACACGAATGCACATTTATTTACTATACTGTGAGATTTATAAAAAATATACTGATGGAAATTATAGACCGCATATACCTGTACACATTTTCAAATGCACAATGAACTATGATTGATCATAATTTAAAGATAATGAGGGCTTGAGCTTTGGCCACACTATAGAGGTGAAGGGCGAGTTAGATTAGAAGTGTCAAAGAGTTTCTATTGAGGATGTCACCAGTGTATTATTTATATACTATAATATTAAAAATATTATTTGACACTTATTTTTACATTTTCAGTTTTCATTTTCAGTCATTTTGTTATGTCCTTTTGCCATTTTTATTAGTTTTTGTTATTTATTTTTTTTAAATAATACTATTTAGGTATACTTTTTTATTTTAGTTTTTATTTATTTTCAGTATAGTAATTTTTGTACATCAACTAACATATCAGTTAGTTGCCAAGGGAGCATTTCCTTTTTTCTCTCTAGGGTTTTCATCAAATATTAGATTTTATTTCAGCTTATTTCAATTAACAAAATGTTTTTAACAGTTTTAGTTAACAATAATAACCCTGTGCACGCCTGCACAAATCTCACAGTACCAATGATGTGTGTAAAACATTAGGACTGTGAGCATTTACACACGTGAACAAAAATGAAGGGGCCAAATAAAACCCTTTCCGAGGCATAATATGCATAATATATTTTAATACATACATTCATATATAATAATAATAAAAATAACAATAATGATAATACAAAAAGTAATTAATAATTATAAGGAAACCACTGAATATTTGAAAATTAATGTCATTAATAAATTAATTGCCCCGAGGTGGAAATGCAGCCACAATGCAAAACAGAAAACGTAATTGCTAAGAAATTATTCATGTATGTTATTAAACAAAAGCACACCTGTTTACACTTTAAGCCATATACATAGCACATAGGTCATTGATGTGATGCTAATTTGTTTTTTGTTTTTGGTTAAATGCAATTTATATATACTATGACTTGAATACACCTCTTCTGTGAGCATGTTTTAAAATTTCTGAATTATTTTTGAGGGAATAAAGGCCGATACAACTGTTGTGATGCAATATGAAGAAATAAAGCCCCATAAAATATTTAAAAAACATTTTTTTTAAAAAGTAATATTATACATATTTATTTAAAAAAAAAATCTTACCAGTAAAAAAAAAATGCTGCTTCCCTATTATTTAATATTTGAAAAAAAAATGTGTCTGCTAAATCTAAGTAAAGTGGTGCAACCAACATTCGGGGGGGGGGACAGGAAGTGATGCAATAGAGAGGATTCCTGCAGACCCTCTCAATTATGTGTCAATGTCAATAAATAAATAATAAATGATAATAAATAATACAATATCAGATAATTTGACCTTTTTATGGCAGGATTAGTTCATGTTGCAAAATGTTGTGGTGTGACTCACCATAAACATAATGATATTTAATAATTAACAGTAATAATAACTACCTTGAAAAACTAAACGTTTACCTATTCGTCAGATCCAGCATTTTTGTTCTTTTTTTTTTATTTGTATATATTTTGCACTATTGTTATTCATCAGATCATTAGGTGTGTGTTTGTCATTTTCACCTGCAGGTTTGTGTATGGCCTCCAGAGTTTGAATATAAGGGTGTGTGTTGCATGACCTCACCGTTGCTGCAGAGTGATTGACAGCTGCCACTGACCTGGAGCAGTCAGAAAGCCATGGTAGAGGTCACCAGGTCAGACAGAGCAGCGTTGCTCTAGAGACGACCTCAGCCCCTCATCTGCATACAAGCCTTCATTAGTAGCACCATGCAGCCTGCATAACAGCACCATAAATTAATAAGGCAGGTATAGGAGAGTTTGTGGTATGAGTACATTTAATTAGGGCAAGGTACAGTTGCAGTGGTCATATTTATAAGTGTATAAAAAATATTGTAGATCAGTTTTTCTGGGCACACTATCCAAATTCATTTTATTTGAATGTGTTTGTTTATTATAGAACATACAGATGGTTTTATGATACATAAAAAAAAGCAGAGAAACAGACATTTAGACATTTCTGAACTGTTCTAGTCTTGATGGATCTTACGGAAAATAATACGCAGTCAAGACTTGTTGTTAAAATATTACAAACATTTGGAAAAATATTGTCTACTAAAGCAAAGTCATGTGGTGCAACCAACATGCAGAAGCATGCAGGGACCCTCACGTGTCAGGATCAATAAGTTTCTTAAAATATCTTAATATTTTGCCCTTTTATGACTAGGCATGGTTAGTTCAGGTGATAAAATGTCATGTGGTGCAACTAAAAATGTAGAGATATTTTTAAATGACCAATTTTATGATATTTATAAAAAACACTTTTTTGCCTTAAAAAATATATTGGGGGGAAAAAAACGGTTTAAATGTGAACACACATACACTTCAAAAATGTGGGGTTTTGCATTCAATGTTAAATCTAAAATTAAATATTTTTTTATGTTTTTAAAAGTCATGCATTTATTTGATCAAAATTAAAGTAAAAACAGTAATAGTGTGAAATATTATTACAATTTAAAATAAGTGTTTTAATATATTTTAAAATGCAATTTATTACTGTGATGGTAAAGCTGAGTTTTCAGCATCATTACTCCAGTCTTCAGTGTCACATGATCTTTCAAAAATCATTCTAATATGCTGATTTGCTGCTTAACAAACATTTTATTTTATTTTATTTTTTCCAGGACTCTTTGATGTTTTTAAAAGTCATGCATTTATTTGATCAAAATTAAAGTAAAAACAGTAATAGTGTGAAATATTATTACAATTTAAAATAAGTGTTTTAATATATTTTAAAATGCAATTTATTACTGTGATGGTAAAGCTGAGTTTTCAGCATCATTACTCCAGTCTTCAGTGTCACATGATCTTTCAAAAAATCATTCTAATATGCTGATTTGCTGCTTAACAAACATTTGATTTTATTTTATTTTTTCCAGGACTCTTTGATGAATAGAAAGTTCAAAGGAACAGCATTTATTTGAAAAAGAATGATTTTGTAACATTATACATATCTTTACTGTCACTTTTAATCAATTTAATGCAAAAAAAAAAAACTTACTAACCCCAAACCTTTAAAAGCTAGTATATGTAAGGAAAATACTAGGGGTGAAGTACTCACCTTCATATTTCTTCATAAATAACTTATAAAGTAATTTGAAAACCTCGTTTGAGACGTAATTTCACAAACAGCGTGAGTGAGTCACCACTCGCGCGCGTGCTCTCTCTCAAAATACACAAATGGCTTCAAATCACCACACGCTGCGTCTGTCTATAAGCCAGCTGCACGCTGCACAGTTGACACAGGAATTGTCACTTGCACAATCGAGGCAGTGTCACATCGTTACTACAGTTTATAAATTGCATTACTTTTTAATTCTTGCCAGCATTTCAGCGCTCGCGCGCTCTCCTGGAGACCGTGCACTCATGCACACTCGCAGCGCACACACATAATGCCAAATTCACATTATTCCGTTTGCAGTGCATACGTGGTGCGTATGTTTTCCGCGCTCATGTTAACGGATTAAAGCGTTCACTGCACACGGTTGAGTCTATTTTTTCTGCGCTCATGTTAACGGATTAAAGCGTTCACACTGCACACGGTTGCGGTCGGGCAGTGCGTTCCAGGAGCGGTGCGTCTGCAGTAGTGCAGAGATCGTTTCCGCACCGAGTCTATTGCTGCGCTGCAAGCGCTGAATTAAAGTAACAGCGCATTGTTTGCAGTAAATATGAACATGGATTGACACGAAAATGTAGTAATTACACCATAAATGCATATAATTAAAGTCTACTGTGTTTCACAGTCAACACATGGCTTTTTGGCTAGGTTTAAAGGGAATGAGCACTTTTAGATAAACAAGGCAATACTAGATGGCACTTTAGATGGTAATAAAGATTTAAATAAAAAAGGAAAGGCAGTAGAGCTGACTATTTCTGTCAATGGTAAGTTTGTGATAACGTAAGAAAAGTAGTTTAAATGTTTTGCCACTTGCTTGAGCAACTTAATATATAAATCTAGAAGTAAATGCAAAATACATAAAATACATTGAATAATGTGTTGCTTATATTTATTGTGTTTAAACATGTCTGTGAAAGATTGTATTACTGTACTGTGTAAAAAAAAAAAGAATAAAAAGCACTTTCAGTGACAATGTTTGGATTTGAAATCAAAATAATGGATAAATGTTGTGTTTGTGGTAAACAGCCAAGGATCAGTAGCGGACTCTTCTGTGAAAGC
>NW_015660490.1:631327-631708 GCF_001515625.1 Sinocyclocheilus rhinocerous | reverse complement strand
ACACTCGCAACGCACATACATAACACCAGGTTCACATTACTCCATTTGCAGTGCGTATGCGGTGCATATTTTTTCCACGCTCATGTTAACGGATTAAAGCGTTCACTGCACACGGTTGCGGTCCGGCAGTGCGTTCAGGAGCGGTGCATCTGCTGCAGTGCAGAGATCGTTTAGGCACGAGTCTATTTTTGCTGCGCTGCAAGCCGTAACAGCGCTAACAGCGCATTGTTTGCAGTAAATATGAACATGGATTGACACGAAAATGTAGTAATTACGCATATAATTCATATTATTAAAGTCTACTGTGTTTCACAGTGAACACATGTTTTTTTGGCTAGGTTTAAAGGGAAAGAGCACTTTTAGATAAACAAGGCAAAAATA
>NW_015660490.1:612664-631116 GCF_001515625.1 Sinocyclocheilus rhinocerous | reverse complement strand
CAATGCTGAAAAAGCATTTTCAGTGACAATGTTTGGATTTGAAATCAAAATAATGGATAAATGTTGTGTTTGTGGTAAACAGCCACGGATCAGTAGCGGACTCTTCTGTGTGAAAGCTGCTTCCCCTCTCACAAGAGTCACCTAAGAGGGGAATTTCCGCCATTTTGGAGTATCACTATAAATAGTTATAAATGATAAATAGAAGGCTTTAAAAAGATCGGTATCGGTATCGGCATATATTGCTGTCTGTGATCGGCGATCGGTGATCGGCCTCAAAAACCCTGATCAGAGCACCCCTAGGAAATACGTTGTTATTGTTAATAATTACTTTTGATGAAAATTGTATAAAGGTTTTGTGAAACCAACATAAACACACTGTAAAAAAAAAAAAAAAAAAGAGTAAATAAATCAAAGATTATTGTGTTTTACAAGATAATACTATTTTAGCCTTTACACTCCAAAGGTTCGCATTTAATTATATGCTGTTTCTTTGTAATTATTTGTGAAATGTATTAGCAATATTCGCAGGGCCCGCTTCAATGCGCGGAGCCGCTCGCACGTGCTCACCATGTCATGGTAACCTTATTCAATATTCTATGGAAGACGGAGCTACTCAAAGTTTGAACTTGGGGGGAAAAAAAGCACCTTGTGAAAAGACTGGATGTGCTTAACTCACTTCTCGCTACTTGCTATAGGATCATGCCAGGCATCCATATTGATTCTGACTGGTCAATGCAATCATCTTCACTCGGCGCTCCCCGAAACCGAACTCGACGCTTGAATTCACGACTCATTACAAAATCAGAGTGAAAAAAAACACGTGCACAAGAAGACCTTGGGGAAATTACAGGAGAGCTATGGTGAATCTCAGAATTAAACAGCATAATTAATCATAGCAGAAAAAAGAAGTCAATCCTACTTCAATTTAAAAAAAAAAAAAAAAAAAAAAATCAAAGTTGTAAATAAAACAGATTATTGAGGTATATTTTTTTCTACTTCAAAATGTCATGTTTAAGTCAGTGTGTTACTTGCTGTTTCTTAGTAATTGTTTGTGAAATTTACTAGCTAACAATAAGTAACTATGTAACTATGATCAACAAACTCTCAGAGTACTAGACTATAAGGTTAGGGTTAGTAGAATAAACTGACATATACTTAAAACAATACTAGTCAGTAGAATGTGTGTTGGGGACCATCAAAATAAAGTGCTGGCAGATATTTAGCAGACAGTCTAATATACTAGATGACATGCAGTTGCAAAGTTACTTAGTTGGACTATCAAAATAAAGTCTTACCCAATTTTGTTACACCTATTTCTTGTGTACATACTGTATATAGTACATTTGCACATGTAATTTAAACAAAAAAAAAAGGTTTTATCATGAACGCTCTTATTTGCCATCAGCTCAACGAGACCCATGACATACTGACTGTCTGTATCTGCAGTGATCACAGCGTTGTCTGTTAACCCCGTTTCCTCTTTAAACTCTAAACGGAGATGAAATTAGCTCGGCAGTCACAGGAAGTAAGGCTCTGGCGGAGCAGATGGACTGAGTGTGAGAGGAGGCTGACTGGGCCGCAGCGGGGCTGGAGCGCTGGGATGCCCGCTGTGCTCTGGAGGAAATTCTCAGGGCAATCGATGCTGGGGATTAAGGCTGGGTTTTGGGCTCAAAGGCCTGGATCTCGGCGTTATCCTCCAGGGGAACGTTGGGAGCGCAAGTGGAGAGGAGAGGAGCTAACCTGGAACTGTCAAGAGCGCATGAAGGGCTTCTGAAAGCCAGGCAGGAAGATTCGCAGGGGCCGCTTCAATGCGCGGAGCCGCTCGCACGTGCTCACCATGTCATGGTAACCTTATTCAATATTCTATGGAAGACGGAGCTACTCAAAGTTTGAACTTGGGGGGAAAAAAAGCACCTTGTGAAAAGACTGGATGTGCTTAACTCACTTCTCGCTACTTGCTATAGGATCATGCCAGGCATCCATATTGATTCTGACTGGTCAATGCAATCATCTTCACTCGGCGCTCCCCGAAACCGAACTCGACGCTTGAATTCACGACTCATTACAAAATCAGAGTGAAAAAAAACACGTGCACAAGAAGACCTTGGGGAAATTACAGGAGAGCTATGGTGAATCTCAGAATTAAACAGCATAATTAATCATAGCAGAAAAAAGACAGCGGGAAAGGGGAAAAAAACAACCACATTGCTAATAAACGTAATAATAATTGCATTTATTTTCCACATCAGAAAATGCGATCAGTTCAACCATGAACTGACTAACTAATCTGCATCAGCCGTCTGCCTGGCCTTCAGTGCCAAAAACCTCTGACCTGAACACATCTGCACTAAATCTATCGGAGAAAGTTGATTTCATCTGGTATACCAAAAGGTAAAAAATATAGTTTTGATTAAAATGACTATTAAAAGAGAAAATAAAGAAATTATGTCTCATTTTCACCTAATCAGAATCAAAATTATAAACTGATTCACACAAAAGAGGACACAAAACTCAGTTCACACTTAAAAATGTAGGTACATTACCGCTCAAAAGTTTGGAGGTGGTAAAATGTTGTTGTTGTTGTTGTTGTTGTTGTTTTTTAAAAGAAATTCATACTTTAAAAAGTGATAGTAACACATTTATAATGTTAAAAATATATATATTTCAGTTACAAATAAATGCTGTTCAACCTGCTTCTACTCATCAAAGAATCCTGAAAAAAGTAGCACAATTTCTACAAAGATATTAAGCAGCACAACTGTTTTCAGCATTGATAATAATAAGTAATGTTTCTTTACCAGCAAATCAGCATATTAGAATGATTTCTGAAGGATAATGTGACACTGAAGACTGGAATAATGATGCTGAAAAATCAGCGGAATAAATTACATTTTCAAATATATTAAAGGTCCCATATTGTCAAAACTGAAATTTCCTGGCTTTTTTTCATGATAACTGAGGTCTAGGTGCTATGTAACTACCATATAAGTTTCAAAACAGTCAGTCCACAGTAAAATGCACACAGCCTGCATAAAGTAGCTGTGATTTTTCACGAACCGTTGGTGACTTCCGGAAAAAAAACTACACAGTCACCGCCTTCAGTCACCACCCCGAGCACCGCCCACCCTCCCACTCTCCTTTTGCCAAACCCCAGACAACATTGCGGAAACATGTCGAAAAGGTTAACTTTAACCACGAAACCAGATCGGCCGACCTGTAACGTTACACTCTCACTCAAAGGATGGACGATCTGACAGGATTGTTACTATGAGGTGGATCACATCTAACGTGTATAGTAAAGACAAACTCACCGTGTCTATCTAGTCATGATCAAGATGTATATACATTTCAATTTCAGCAGGCAACTATTTTTACAGCTACATTATTGTTCCAGCCACAATTAATCACAACAATGTATATACAATTACAAATGATAATATATAGTCAGTTTGTTGTTTTACACACATGCACACAGACATTATTTCATACACGACATAGTCGTGAGATGCAAGAAACATAGACATATGGCAAGAAATATGTACACGCGCCCATAACAACAAAAGACAATACTTTATTAAAGCTTTTCTGATAAGAAGTGTGCGCTGCAAACGCCAGCATTTTTGACGATCGTTTCTGTCCAGTCTGCTCGTTTTATCGCGTTTAACCACAGCTATCGTCGGTTTTTTGTCTGGCAGTGGCAGCAGATATGCGATCAAATTTCTAATTTGAGGCTGTATTACGTCGATTCTAACATCACAACAAGATGATATTTTAAGCTCCTTATGTAGCCGAGCCTGCGCTGGTTTGAATGGGCCGCCACCCATTTCCCCTTTGTTTTGCTGTCTCCAGCTAGCGCTGTGACGTCGCTGACCCTAGTTACCTGTGGTTGGCCTGGCCATGCGTCACTCAGAAAACAACAGGCCAATCAGAAGAGAGGCTCATGAATATTAATTAGACAGGCCAAAATCCACCTGTTCTCAGCAGAGCTCCTGAGAGAGAAGCTGTAAAAATATATTGAGATGGTTTTTGGTACTTATACCGCAAATATATATTCTTAAGGACATCAAAACCTAAAATAAAACTCCAGAAAGGTGTAAAATATGTGACCTTTAAAATAGAAAACATTTCTATAAAATTGTAATGACATTTTACAATGTTGTGTTTTACTGTATTTTTTTTTAATCAAATAAAGGTAGTCTTGGTGAACAAAAGACTTTCAAAAATATTTTGTAAAATCTTACAACCCCAAACTTTTGAACACTAGTGTTGCTGCATTACATGATAAAAAATAAAACCAAGAGGCATCTGTGCAAATGGTGCAAAGCTTTTCTCAAGATTAATGCCACTTTTATGAGTCTGACAACCTCGAAATGTCCAAACCGTAGGCTATATGTGGGTTTTATTATTTAAAAGTTAATAATCTTCTTTTTGTGACTTTTTGGCTTAACTGTTACACTTAGGCTATTATAAACTAGTGATGGGCGCTTTTGATGCTTCGAAACCTTTGCGAATAATTTGTTTGGAAAGAATGGTTCGAAGCGCGTATCAAACTGCCAAAGTCACGTGATTTCAGTAATCGAGGCTTCGTGACGTCATAAACTGTTTCGAAACGTTTTGAAAATTCAATGGTTTGCCGGCTTGGGTCGATGCTCTCTGTGAACCCGTGAATCAGGCGAGTTCACTGAGATCGCCCCCCAGCGGCGAACCACTGCATCAGCGTCTACACGGATCAGTTTGATCAATTTGTAGACATTTTAAATGAGACATTTGTGTAATTAAAAGGATGAGTAGTACTTAATAATCTCTTATTGCCCTGTTTAGACTAGCTCTCCATAAAACCAACAAAACAAGCTCTGCAAATGAATAATAATTACTTTTAAAAACATATATTATACAGACACTTCACATTTAATGGTATATTATTATTTAATATATTATACTTTCAATAAAACATTTGCAATGGGTTTGTAAAATGTTATTTGTTATGTTTTTATGCATGTTTTGGCCTGAGCTTTCGTTGCATTTACACAGTTTTGACCAGCAGGCGTCACTAGCGTGTGGTGTTTCGAGCGCTTCGAAACAGCGAATCATTTTTTGCGAAGCAATTGGTTCGATTGATTCGAAGCTTCGAAAAGGTTAGCTTCTCCCATCACTACTATATACAACACACTTTAAAATAAATCCTACTTTTATATTGTGTCATTCATTTTAATAGTGGCTTCGCTGTTCTTCGTGCACTTTCAGTAACTTACCGATGCCGCACCATCTATCGACGCGGTTCAGAACGATGATCTTTGTTTTATGTAAATTACACTGATATTAGTGAGTTAGAGAGTCTACACAATCATTAATTTCTTACCTGTCCAACACAAAGGGACTTGTGTGTCACTTCTCAGGTCATTTTTTCACCTCGTGTACTGATGTTTACGCTCGTTTTTTTTGTCATTGACAACGTTTCTGTCTTCTGGCTTCAGACCTATTCTGCTTCTTCAGCCGTACAGAATAAGTAAAGCAGAATAAGTTTGTTTCACTGTCTAATATTCGCTCTTTGCAACAACACTAGCTACTACAGAGGCCACAGCCAATGAAGGCGAGTAGTTTCTCCGATGTGACAAATATGGCGAAATAATGTCCCTCACTGCCACCCTCATCCTGTAAACATTAAAGTGACAGGCCTAGTTCACCCAAAAAATAAAAATTTGTCATCATTTACTAACCTTCATGTCGTTCCAAAAAAAAAAAAAAAGTAATTCTAAATGTTTTACACTTTTTAAATCAGAACCATATAATTTTTTATGTGTTTTAAAGAAGTTCCTCTGTTCATCATGGCTGCATTTATTTGAGCAAAAATGGTTTTCTATTTTAATATACTTTAAAATATATATATATATTTTAGCATCATTACTCCAGTCTTCAGTGTCACATGATCCTTCAAAAATCATTCCAATATGCTGATTTATTATCAATGTTGAAAACAGGTGTGTTGCTTAATATTTTTTTTTTGGAACATGTGATACTTTTTTCAGGATTATTTGATGAATGAAGTTAAAAAAAACAGCATTTATTTAAAATAGAAAGTCTTTAGAATAACTTTTTATCAATTTAACACATCCTTGCTGATTAAAAGCATTAATTTCTTTCAGAAAAAAAAATGTTTTCCTGAAATTTCCCCAAACTTTTGAATGGTAGTGTATATATATATATATATATATATATATATATCCTTGGAGAGCTAATAGGAAAAAGTTATCTGGGGCTTGGGTGTTTTCAGCTGATAGTGGCAGCACCATTTACAGCAGCATTCATCAATTTGACCATCAAATGATCAATAACTCAATAACAGCATCCTTACTCCCAGCACTGCCATCAATCGAGGTATCAGAATCAAAACACCCACAGTGACCCTGACAATCGATGTGTAGTCTAAGGACAAACATGGGCCTAGGGAATCGGTCTTATCCTGTTCTGGCATAAGAGAGACCGGGGTAAGTTGTCACAAATTTTACAACACTGAATATTTCTCTGGATCAGCTTAATACAATTGATTAAATACAGTTGATTAGCTGACAATGTTGTGAATGTATTGTTGCATGCATTGTTTTGTGTTTCAAATGAACAAAATGCCTTTCGTTGACTTATGTCTGAATGTCAGTATTGTGTTCCCTAGTTATTCAATAAACATTACAAAATTATGATGATACTGGAATTTGAAATTTGGATGATGAAATCACAATAATCAAATTTTAGATTTAAAATAGAGCCTTATTGTTTTCCCTCTCCACCCGTGGCGGTGTGAATCGCTTGGAGTCGGCCGCATCTGAATTCAAGACTCGGAAAGACACGGATGAGCAGCGATACGTGCCTCGACTGATCATAAGACGAACCGGACTTACAGATTTACTTTCAGACTCTGAAACTTTCCGGAAAGTTGCAGACGAGACTTCTGATCTACCGAGACCAAAGATTCATGAAACGACGACTCTTTGTTTAGCCTATAAATAAACACATGTGTGAATCACATTAGGTCGTTTAGATGAAATCTTTAGTAGGCTATTTGTAAATTCTACATAGCATGCGTGTTCATATCATTCATTCTTCAAAAGACTTAAAAATGAGCTGGAACATTAAATTATCAACATGCATCTCTAATGAAAATGATTCACCAACGTTAACAGGTGTGAGTCAGAGGAACATTCATATGGAGGGAATATAATGTCAAAGATCCAGTTCGTAAAGTTCAACAAGCGAGACACCTAGTGGTCCATTTATGTCATTGCATGTGAAACTCCAATACGCACACATGCATACACATATAACGTAGCAACAACAGCTCAAATTGTAATAAATATAAATAACCAATAAACCTCGCTTGTAATTATGGTAATTAAAAAATATATCGGAACACAATTGAAGAAAACGCGTTGGTGTATTTCGCAGGACAGTTGAAGGCACATTGCCAACTACTGGAAGATTCCACGAATACGGTACGGTTTTTATATTTTTATACTTATAGTAACCTTTTAGGGGTAAAAATGCCATGATTTTTTTTTTTTTTTGTGAGGCCTTATCGTCTAGATAAACTATTATCTAACATAAAAGTATCCTATGAAAAGTAGCTAGATTTAAGACACTAAATATTACTATCCTCCGTAAAATGATGTGGCCTCCTGGTTTTGACTTTCTAAAATCCATCCAATAATTATATCAAACGCCGTAATTTTGACAATTCGGTTTAAGTGATATTCCATTCATTCATTTGAGATCTTTTTAAACATTAATTTCACTGACCGGCCTTTATTAAAAAGAAGAAAAATGTACTCGATTTTAAGAGCCTCAGGCCCTATATGGCCCTGGTTTGTTAAAAGTGCATATTGTGTTGTAAAATAGGTTAACATACAGACTCAAAAGAATTGAACTGCCTGATAAATACTCGTTTCTTTACTGTAAACCGAGATGGTTATAACAGGGTTACCTTGAAATAAAACAGCCGTATTGATATACCTTTTGGGGAACTGTCAAAACCTATTGTTCAGGATTCCCAATGCCCAGTATGAGCCAGGATTGTTCTGAAATGTGATGTTGGAAAGAAACTATAGTCAATATAAAGTATATGGTGCTGTTACCAGGTAGTTTATAGAAGATGTCAGACAGCGCCATCTGTGTATAACACAAATATATTCAATCTAAAACTAAGAATTTTATTACACATACCTTTTTTAATTTTAATGCTGCGGGGTCAAAAGTTGTGATATACTATCAGTTTTCTATTTTAAAATGTCATTTATTCCTGTGATGGTCAAGCTGAATTTCCAGCATCATTACTCCAGTCTTCAGTGTCACGTGATCCTTCAGAAATCATTCTAATATGCTTGGTCCTCAAGAAACATTTCTTATTATCAGTGTTGAAAACACTTGCTCTTCTTAATATTTTTGTGGAAACCATGATACAATTTTTTTTTTTCAGAATTCTGTGAATAGAAAGTCGTTCAAAAGAACAGTATTTATTTGAAATAGAATTTCTGTCTAACAACGTCAAATCCATTACGGTCATATTTGATCAATTTAATGCATCCTCGCCGAATAAAATTAATTTCTTAATGAATGATAGTCTAGATGACATAAGTGAAAACAGTAGTATGAGTAAATAGCAAAAGCACAAATGTAATGGAATTAATGCACATTCTGCAACTATAAAATAAAGACATGAGACCGATTTTACAAGATTGATTTATTAACTATAATACAGGTCACAGAAGGCCTTACTGTTTATACACCATTCCCATTGAGACTAATTACCAACTTGTAATGACATGTATTTTTATTGATGTAACTTCATTTATTTCTGTATTTTTTTTCCATTCTATTTTTGTTTCTTTGTCTTCCTTTTTTAATACTGAGAGCGGCAGACCCCTCTCCCTGACCTGGTCTTGAATCATGCACTACATCATTGTGGCCTTTACACCATTCACAAAAAACTAAAACAAAACAAGACTGTTAAAAATGCTTTGTCTCATTTTTAATTATTAAAATAAAACATAAAAAGAACACCTTTTCTATCACCATTGACTACAGGGCAAAGCGTCAGACCCCCTAATATATAGGCCACCCTGTTGGCCCGCTTAACCTTATTTCTAAGAGGTTGCGTACAGTGGTCACCCGAATATGAGGTGGGGTTCAGCCCATTTGTTCATATACCCCAACACCCATTGGTCGCCAACTGACGAAGACAATGCTGAACCAGCAAGAGTGCAACACCTACGTCACATGGACCCATTAGAGATCTGGGTTTGGGGTTACCACACTTCACGTGCAGTTATCTATGTGTGTGAGGAGCATAAAGGGCCAAGAACAGAGCGGCGCTGCAATTTATGGAGTAGCATGATGCAGAAAGTGGGCAATGAAGTGTGGTTGACGTAGCTCATGTACTCTTGACCTTTTTCTTCCTCGTTCCTCTACTGCTTTTGCTTGTGACAAGTCAGGCACGGCCGTGCAATCTCCTCGGAAGTTTCTTCCATTCAATTAATCTCTTTCAGTGCTCCCAAAGTTCTCCTCCTCGTCTACAGGTTCACAGCATGTGTTGTTCCGTAGGGGTGTGATGGGGGCGGAGCGAAGGCAGCAGGCTCTGGATTGGGGATTGAGGGGTTGGGGGTGGAGAATGGGGCGGGGATTGTTGGGCTGGGCTGAAGGGCGGGGCTACGGGGTGTAATGGGGCGTAATAGGCAGAGTAGGCGGAGCTTGGTATGGAGGAGGCAGAAGACAAGGTGGTGGTAGGCGAGGCGGGGTGTCCAGGCAAGCCGCTGGGTGTGTCGGCCAAAGGCTGATTGTAGAAGAAGAAAGCACACTGGTGGATAAATGTCTCGATGATCATCTGGTAGGTGCGTGTGGCCGTCAGCGCGTCCATGGTGGTGAAATCGGGCCGCATTAGCGTCGGCCAGAAACAGATGGACAAGTTCTCGCTGGTCATCAGGTTCAGGCGGCTGTTTTGACTCACCCTGATAGAAAGAGAGAAACAGTGAGAATGGAAATCATTTGTGCGAGCGAGTTTGGTCGTGTCTTGCCCTAGGGATGGCTCTGATTCTCACTTGTTCAGGTGAGTGATGACGTATTTGAAGACCTCGCAGTTTTCTCGAGGGAACCTGCGGAGCACGTCTTTCATGGTGTGGAGACGCTGCTCTCGGTCATTGATTTCTGCAGGGGGCCGAGAGGGAACACAGAATGAGACTCAAACACATTTATTTTCTTTATGCTTCACAGGTGTTCACTTGTCCCACAACACACAAATAGATGGAGAGACACACACAGGAGTCAGTCTTGACAACTGCTTCAACGCTTGAGGACCTTCAAGACCAATGTGTTTCTGTAATGTGAAGGTCTCTCTTAATGGGACATCTCAAACATTGTGTCCTATTAGTTTCAGTAAAGTAAAAAAGGCATAAGTTATTTAGAGAAAGTAGATAGACATGTTTTGAATTATTAACAACTGTATGAACCATAAACATAATATTAAGCTGTGTCCCACATATACAATGTGTTCAACCCTGTTACCATAATGATCCACTCTTTAAGTTTCATCAAGTTGTAACATTTTGGAAGTAAAAATTTAGCAAATTTCTACAGCATGGTGGAACTGCAAGTAAACAATCACGTTTCATTTTCTTTAATTTTCTACACAAACACATTGCGTTTGTCAAGCTTGACCTTCAACCCTGTTACCAAAGTCCCAACAACAGGGTTGAATGTTGCAAATAATATAAGGTGGAAAAAATGTACCAAAAATGTAAATACTTGCAAACTAGCTAGTCCATGCCTAGTGACAGATTAATTCAAACTTAATCTGCAACTGTTACCTATTCTGTTATATTTACCATTTTATTATATATAGTAGAACCTTTAACCAAAGATAGATAGATAGATAGATAGATACATAGATAGATAGATAGATAGATAGATTTAATTATTTTAATTTGGTGTAGTATTTACCGCTGCTAAAATATTAAATCAAACACAACATTTGGATACAGCTTTAAACTGTATTTTAATTTGAAACTGTCACTAATTTTTGTAACAGGGTGGAAAACCTAATTATAAATGTAAATTAAAACAGTGCACGCAAATAATTTTAAAATAATTTTCAAAAAGATGTATGCACTCTTTTGTATGCATGACTAGAAAGTGACACTTTAAAAAAACAAAACAAAAGAATGAGTTATCAATTTCAAATTTAAAAAAATGAAATAAATCAGATTTTAAACAGACAAATTAATAGATAAGAAACTCTTTAATTCATGTTTTAACAGATAAAATAAATACAAATTCACATATAATTTAAATTGAAAAATAGACCAATTTAAAACGGTTTAATTCCATTAAAAAAAAAAATTTAAACAATAAAATAGTAAACAGACTCCTAGTCCTCCATAATTTTGCACCAGATTTGTGAAAAATGCTGAATATTAATAGAGACTTTCATTCAATGTGTGTGCAGAAACTGAATCACTCTAGCTGCTCCAGATGAAATGTGTGTGGGGACTCTTTCTTAAAACACTATCCACGTTTGGCTTTGGGACCTCAGATTGCTTGGAAGCGATGCTTGAGGAAATAATTCAGGAATAATGAGTTTTAATATGCACAAAGGAAGCAGCACACTCCACCTGAATCAATAAACAACAACTCTAGGGAGGAGTAACAGTGAAAAGGTGTGTGTGTATGCGCGAGCATACTAGACTTCCCATCAGTCTCATCTGGAGTGACCGAGGGATTGTTCAATGAAGCACAGTGTTTCACACACACAAACAGTACATGTACAGAAATAAATGTGTAGTGTGTGCACTGCAGTCACACACAGAGACACACACATACACACACGCCCTGGGTGCAGTGAGCTTGATGGTTGCAGTGAGTCAGAACGGCTTACATCAGCCCTTAACGCTGTGAGCCCTGTGTCAGAACATGTGACCACTACGGCAGATGTGTTCCTCCCTAGTCTCACTCACACACTGACATCAGCGTTATGCATTGTGGCCCCAGATGCAGAATTACTATAGTAACTAGAAAGAAAATGTGCAGAACCACCATAATGCCAGGTCATTTCTTTATGGTTGCTAGCTAGGATGATTTTTAGTGGATGTAGATGTAGAGTGTTCTGGGTCATTGCTTACTGACCCTCCAGCAAGTTCCAGAATACATGTTTTTATCAGTTATAACTCTAAGAGAGAAATAGCGCAGACACTAGACAAGGATGAAACTTTATAGTGCACAAATGTTGAGCACCTGTGTTAGCGCACTATCAAACGGAGTATACTTAGCATGTTTCCATCAATACTGAAGGATTCTTTGGGCCTAAGTTTAAAGCCCAAACTATACTTCGGTTTTTACGTGTATGCTTGGGTATTCGTAAGCACGTGTGTGATGTACATTTCGTCATCAATACTATACAGGCCGATTTTTATAACTACACATATTCAGCACGCTCATCTCACACATGTGCTTTGAAGTTTTCCACATAGTACACACAAACTGTCCACACACAGGAACGCACATATTCAGTTTTTTGAAAGGCTCGGCAGTGCGCATATCTAAGCGTTCAGGTCAAAACTGAAGTATATTTTAGGCTTAATTCTCAAAATTAGAAACTTGAATGAAACCATGACCTCAAGTATTAGCAGTAGTAATAGCCAGATACTGTTGATTTTGAGACTGAATATGCAAATCAGAATAAACTGCCACCGCCAATCAGAAAATGCATTAATCTAAATATCCCGTTGAGACATCTAATAGATGGCAGATCAACAAAGCAAAGGAATATTCAGAAGGTCTTAAAGCAGTGCAGGTGCGTCCTGTGTTTCCAGAGACTAAAACAGAACAAGCCTGCTGGGCTGTTGCCATGGCGTCCAGTGACAGACGGACTGGAGCAAAGCCCCGCCCACCACCTGCGGAGAGTCAGGTGACCTGCCGTCTGTCCTCTCCCTCCATTATCCCTTCCTTCTTAATACAAGAACATTACAAAAGCCCATTGAGAGTAAGTAGTGTTTGGTTGTAAGTGTAGTTGTGACAAACTATTAACAAGTGGTTAATAAAACAGTTTTGGTTACCACTGACTTGCATTGCATGGACAAAACAAATGCTGACATCTTTCAAAATATCTTCTTTTGTGTTTCACAGAAGAAACAAACTCAAACACGTTTGCAATGACATGAGGGTGAGTAAATAATGACAAGTTTGATTTCTGGGTGAACTATCCCTTTAATCTTTGCCGCGTAACTTCCCGCACATCAAACACGGCTCAGAACACATTAGCAACCGAACGGCGACGCCCTGGCAACCACCCACAACATTATGTTGTCAAGATTTGCACAGGCAAGATCCCCTCACATTATCATCAGGAAACATACAAATCTATTTTTGGTTTGAAAAACACAAAGATAACTATTAACAGCTTGAATTAGTATCGGATTATGTTGGTATTTGGCAGATTAAATCTTTAACCAATCAAATCTGCTCTTTTGTGCTTTACTCCACCAGTGCAGGTTTGGGTGTTACGCTTTATTTTCTGCTGAATCAGACCTGCTGTTTGTGAAACTATTTAAAGCATGGCACGACTTGAAAGGGCTTGTTTATTGAGAAACAGTCTGGAGTGAAGGACTAACGGCAATCTTAGGCTTAAGTCTCATCACTTGTGTGTTGCTGGCTTGGAGCGATGCCTAGAGTAGACAAAGCTGAACTTCACACTGAGACAGAGTGTGTGTATTGAAGAATGGGGAGTGAAGACTATAATACCGCAACAGGAAAACGCACTGCCGAAACCCAATCCATTTCTACTCGCTGGCTTCTCCCTTGTTTTTCTTTTTCTCCCTCTAACAAGAGCTCTCCACACACAGGATGTCCAGCAGAGGAGATCTCCAGAGCACACTAACCTCAGAGGACTACAACCAAGCACGCTGCTGTCTGACATTAAACATCTGGCCTTCCCTGTATCAGTGTTTTTATTGGTTGTGAGAGCCTACATGGGTCCATTCGTCTGCTCACTGTCGTGTTGATACTCACTGAAGGCCTCCACCAGCTCCGTCTGCATGCTGTAGGGTACCAGAGGATCAGGCAGCTCTGAGAAGAAGCTCTTCATCGCTCCAGCCACCGTGTTCACAGACATGTCCTTCTCGATCAGGTCAATGTTAGGGTCTATAATGTACAGAAAGAGAGAGAGAGAGAGAATTCGGTTAGACTTTCAAATGGAGGTTTGTGAATTACTGCAGCTTTTCAAACTATTCACAAATTAAAGTCATTAAATTACAGTCTAAAAAGTAAAAAAAGGAAGTCCACCATAATCGTTTTCAGGGTGCGACTGGTTAAGTGTGCATTATCCTTCTAATGGGTGTTCCTTCACTTTTGGGCTGATTTTGATTAAAACCAACAGATTTATTCTTACAAATTTGACCACGGATAAAAGGCATGTAAAAAAAAAGTATTTTTGTTACTTTTCACACACATTTGTTTTACCCTTGGTCCCAGACCTTCAATCTAAAACTATGAAAATAATTCATATTTGTAAAGTGGATTAAGTTTAATAATCTAAACAAAAAGTAAACAAACCATTTCAATATTTACTGTGTGATTTACACTATCATTCAAAAGTTTAGGTTTTAGAAAGAAGCTAACCAAGAAACAATTTTACCATTTCAAATAACTGTTTACTATTTTATTATATTTAAAATGTTATTCCTGTGAGGCAAAGCTGAATTTTCAGCATCATTACTCCAAGTCTTCAGTGTCACATGATCCTTCAGAAATCATTCTAATATGCTGATTTGGTGCTTGAAAACAGTTGAAGAAAACGGTTGTGCTGCTCGATATATTTTAGAAACACTGGTGAATAGAAAGAGATTAGAAAGTTCACAGAAAAGAAATATACTTTTTTTTTTATAATAGTATAAAATGCCTTTACTGTCAATTTTTGAGCAATGTCCTTGTTAAATAAAAGTATTAAAGACCCCCAGTGGTGAAAGTCAAGTTTTTAATGTGCTTTACATGTCTATCTGGTATTTTTAATATGCTTATGGAAAAACCAGGTGCAAATGCATCACTCAACACCACTGCTGAGCATTTTCTCCTTAAAACGGCAGTGTATCAAAGTCTCAAAAAAGTGCTTGAAACCACCCATTTGCTACCATCATAAACATGTGACCAATCCCGTCAACCTGCGCTACATATCATTAGCAAAGTGTTTCTACCTGAGGATGTTGATTTTTAGAAGGCAGCTGTCTGAGATGGTGAACGGGAACCTGGTTTGTGTAACATTAGCAACACATTATTAACTGTTTGATAACATAGGCAAGCCAAAGGCTAATGATATCAATTACTGTAACATGTCTGATGTTGTAGAGAGTGTAATAAGCTGTATTATTAAGCAAAAATTGTGAATGTATTAAATTTAATTTGCTATTGATCAATACATTAATTTGTATGTTATCACTAACAGAACACAAATGACAAATTAAACTAATGAGATTGGGAAAACTCCTAGCAAAAAAAGCCACAGGGCCAAAAGTGCCAATAACTGAAGAAACACCGTGACCTGCACCAAAAGTTTGGGTCACTCTGACCCTGAAATACATTTTGTATCAAGGAACTGGCATCGAGATGAATGGGAAGGCTAATGGACACATTTTTCTACGAGGTACTAACAATAAACAATCCGTTTCTTAAAATCAGACACAGGATCATATGAACATCACTGACAGGCAGCTTCTTCCAAAATGTATCTTCTTTGTTCACATAAGGGGTCCTTCTGAAAGCAAAAGCCCCTTATAATCAAACCTCTCCACTCTTGCTGTCTGGATACATCTCTAATCTCTCAGCTGATCCAGCGAAATGTGTATCTAATTAGAGAATGTACGCTTAGCGTGTAGGCGTGAAATTAGTGCATAGGAGAGAGGGTGAGAGGTTATGAGACGCAAACAACAAGCGCCGATTAAAACCACAAAACAATTTTGATCTTCGGTTCTGCCAATATGATTGAGCTAAAGCTACAAAACACACACAAGCACTCCACATTCGTATTACAATTGTAATCTTTCAGTCCAGCATGTTAAATCCAGTTGACCCCAGATCAGTTACTCTAGCCGTCCTGATTCTATTTTATCAGAGATCGATAATGGCTGTGTAGCACCTGATTGTGAATTGTCTGACATTTCGCTGAAGCTGGCCGGGATGCTGCTGAGCACATACCTGCGCAGTAATTTCCGCCGTAATTGTATCGTCACCTGGCTGTGCGGGGGGTTCTGATCGATCAAACACGAGCCTTCGCCTTCTATTAGCTCATGCCCTTCCAAACCGGGCCCGACCAGATCAGTGGAGCATGTGCGCTCGTGGTTCATTATTACCCAAACCAATCTGCTGGTAATTAACTGACCTTCTCTTCCAGCACAAACACACAATCAGGACGGCCTACAGTGACGCGCACACACACACACACACGCACACACACACACGCACGCACAGCACACACACCCACAGCAGTTTCTTTAAAGAGCCTAATGAAATGAAAATGAGAGATTTGGGGCCATGATTTTGGTCCATGTCTATTAAATAATAAAATATATGAATTTTTAAATAAATATTTAATTTCTTTTTAAGAATGATAGCCTTGATATCTGAAAAATGATAGTTAAAAAAATTAATTACATATTCATATAAACCTTCATATATTTTATTAGCTATTCATATATTATACAATATTTATAACATGTAAATGCATTTTTACTTATAAATGTTTTATTCTGTTCTGGATAAAAAAAGTGGGATATACTGAAAAAATTTGGAATACACTATCGTTCAAAACTTTAGCAACCGTAAATTTATGTTTTTGAAAGAAGCCTATTATGCTCACCAAGGCTGCATTTATTTGATCAAAAATACAGTAAAACAGTAATACATAAATATAGAAATAAATATAAATATTTTTACAATTTAAAATAAATGTTTTAATATTTTAAAATGTAATTAATTCCTGTGATGGCGAATCTGAATTTTCTGCAGTCACACTTATTATTATTAATGTGAAAAACAGGTTTGCTGCTTAATATTTTTGGAGAAACTGTGATATATATATTTTTCAGGATTCTTTGATGAATATAAAGTTTGAAAGAATAATATTAATTTGAAATAGAAATCCTTCATTTAATGCATCCTTGAGAAATAAAAAAGTATTAATTTCTTATATATATATATATATATATAAATCAAATATATAACTTTTAAATCATAGAATATGTATTCCTTTATATTATGCCCTATTATATTATACACATATACATATATAAACACAAATAAACATATACTAGTCTGAACTATATATACACGTCATAACACCTTTAAAAATAAGCAATCGAAAACAGACGCTGTGCTGCCTCTTCTCAAGTATGCACATAATACAAGCATAATCTATGCACTCTGACATTATGCTTCATAATGGCCCACAGTGGGCTGGATCAATAGCTGTGGATCAGTCCCGGTTAATTGAGCTTATCTGCTCTACAATGTGCTCATTGACGGAAATGTGATCCATGCACCGAGGAATAGCAGCCATTTCTTTCAAAGCAGCGAGGTCAGCCGGGTCTGCTGTGACTGGCCCACTCAAACTTTTCCCCAAGGCAAATATGTGTAACAGAGTTCTGTATGTACTATGATATCCATGAGATGTCTTTAGATTATGCTGCTACAACAGCAGGGTAATGTGAGAGCATGGATGTTCATGGAGGCCAGACAAGCAGTGAGAGAGAGAACAGAGAGAGAAGGCAGGTGGTGGGAGTCATTGCTCTTGTTATACTTTAGTAATGTTCTTAGCTTCACAAGCTTTTTTAAGTGGTACTTTTGAAAACGTACCATGGTATTATAAAGTACAGGGAAATAAATTACATGGGTCAAAGACAAGATGTCCCATTTTGGCCTCCGCATCAAATTAAATGTATAAAAGTGATTTTATATACATTGAAAGCATATTAAATGCAAGTGTCTACTTTAATGTTTCAAATAAAGTTTGTGAAAAAATGTTAAAATGTGCGAAACATAATTTATCACTGTCATTCAACATAAGAGAAATATTTATGTAAAAATGAAACAATATACTTATTATGACCTGTACTTAAAGGGTTAGTACACCGCAAAATGAAAATTCTGTCATTAATTACTCACCCTCATGTCGTTCCAAATCTGTTAAGACCTTCGTTCATCTTCGGAACACAAATAAAGATATGTTTGATGAAATGTGAGAGCTCTCAGACCCTGCATAGACAGCAACGCAACTGTAATGTTCCCAGGTCCAGAAACGTAGTAAGGACATCGGTAAAACAGTCCATGTGACATCAGTGGCTCAACTTCAGTTTTGCGAAGCTACGAGAATAACAATTTATTTAACAATTCTTCTCCCCCGAGTTACGTCTGCCGCCATTTTGGAGAGT
>NW_015660490.1:610537-612654 GCF_001515625.1 Sinocyclocheilus rhinocerous | reverse complement strand
ATCCCCCCCAAAAGTGACCCGTACGGAGCCGTACCATGCAGTGGAAAAGCGCCATAAGTTAAGTGGTCTAAATGTATTTATATCATCTGTGGAAGGTGTAGGACCATAAAATGTTTGTCCAATCATATTCCTCGGTCCTCGGCTGTCACATCTGCCTGTCAGCATATGTATTTGCATACCTCTTGCTCACCCTGTTCGCGCAGACATGATACGTCATCAACGCGTTCCATTACGCTATTGCAGACCGAGTGAGAATGGAAGACGTTATTATTGTAATATTATGCGCTTCGTACTGTAATGTTTTTTCACCGGTGAATGAGACATGAGGTAATCTGACAGCGTTGCATTCAACCTTCCACCAACGCCGTGTCTCATCGTGTCGCTGGTTAGCCTCTGGTCTGCTGTGCGCGTTCATGTGTTTTGGAGGAGGCGTGGCTTTGGAGAGTGGTTTGCAGGGAGGGTGGGATCTTATGCTTTCAAAGCTAGCTTGCTATTGCTAGCCTCTCCGAAGTCGCCTACCCTACCTTTAATGGCATCTAATGATTCTTGTACTAAATATGCCTGACAAGATTTTTTGGTATATAAACTATATATTACACTGAATGACATTTTAGTGGGTGTCTTCTATAAATCACTGTAAAAATATATGATAGTTATTATTTTTTGCTCAGGAGAAAAAAAAATACATAGGACACATTTTAAATGTACGGGGAAAAAACTGAAAGCTATATTAATCTTTTATTGTTTAATGCTTGAAACCCCCTTTTCGTCTTTGACCCATATGTTATGGTATTATCCTGTTATACATCAAAGTAACCATCATATCTAGTATTACACAATTAGTTGTGTTATAAAACTCAAATAGATTTTTATGTGGAATTCAGTCCCCATGAGCAAAGACAGCAAGAGATGAACGGAAACACTAACAGACAGTTTCCTCCAGATATTATAGACCTCCTTGGCTTTTTTGACATCATTTTCTCTTGACAAGATAGCAGCTTTGTAAGGGCAGTTTTGTAGTGAACATGAGTCTTATCTGAAATGCTACAAAAGATATTGCTGGACTTCTAATAACAACAGTTATTAGGTGCGTCTGAAATCACATGCTGTCTAGCAGGTACTACATTTGATAAGAAACAAACTTCACAACTATTAAAAAGTCGGTTCTATTTAGTATGAATGTGTAGTATCATTCAAATCTGGATGTTTAGTACTACATCCGCTATGTTGTCATCGTCACGTAATCCACCAGTGGCAGTTGCGTCATTTTTCTGTTAGCCACAACTCTACACCCATGGCCTCATGATAGTAAAATGTCCATAAGATGCACACTTTGGAATATCGACAGAAGTGTTACATCTGAGTCCTTTTCGTCTACTGTTTTATGAACACTACAGTATGAATTCTTACTACTCATTTTACATACTATTTTTCCCCTGCTATATAGCAGGGAAGTATGCATATTTGTACACAGGGATTGTCTTATGTGTAGTAAATAGGGCTGGACAATAATTCAATATCATTATGTATCGCGATATAATTTTTTTCAATAACGGTGATATGATTTTTAAACACATTTCCGATATTTCGATATACATTCCCATACATTGATTTATTTGTGGCGTTTGATTTCGTTGAATAAACATGAGCTCGTCTCCAGCAACATGTTTTTGTTGTTGCTCAATTGTTTTGTTTTCTGCAGCAACTCAGAGCACTTTTCATATTCTTTATCCTGGCTGAAACACATTTGTCTCAATCTATACGAATAATCAACCTATACTACCAGTCAAAAGTATTTTAACAGTAAGGTTTGTAATGTTTTTTTTTTTTCTTCTGCTCACCAAGCCTGCATTTGATTCCAAAGTACAGCAAAAACAGTAACATTTTGAATTATTTTTACTATTTGAAATAACTGCTTTCTATTTGAAATTATAGACATTTTATTTAGCGCTGCAATTTTATTTTATTTATAATACTTTTAGCAAGGATGCTTTAAATTGATCAAAAAGATTAATGTTACAAAAGATTTCTATTTCAGATAAATGCTGTTCTTCTGAACTTTCTATTCATCAAAGAAACCTGAATAAAATTCTACTCCTTTGTTTTCAACATAATAA
>NW_015660490.1:610196-610444 GCF_001515625.1 Sinocyclocheilus rhinocerous | reverse complement strand
AAAAAATCTACTCATTTGTTTTCAACATAATAATAAATGTTTTTGAGCAGCAAATCAGCATATTAGAATGATTTCTGAAGGATCATGCGACTGGAGTAATGATGCTAAAAATTTAGCTTTGAAATCACAGGAATAAATCACATTTGAAAATATTTTCAAATAGAAAACAGTTATTTTAAATAGTAAAGATATTTCAAAATGTTACTGTTTCTGCTGTATTTTGGATCAAATAAATGCAGGCTTGGTGA
>NW_015660490.1:609453-610113 GCF_001515625.1 Sinocyclocheilus rhinocerous | reverse complement strand
ACTTGGAAAATTTTTCAGAAGTTTGTAGGTACAGACATCTGTTGTGGGTGTTCTTGGCAGTTTTTATGAGGCTTTTTTTTTAAATAGTGTTTATATCGATATCGGAATTATATTGTATCAACCGAAATTAAGAAATATATATCGTGATATCAATTTTGGCCATATCGTCCAGCCCTAGTAGTAAACTTTTAAACTTAACACATAAAATATGTGCCATAATGTTTTATGACAAAAGTATACATCAACACCACAAATTTGACAAGAATACAACAAAATACCTACCAGATTTCTGAAGTCTAATCAAATGCATATACGTTCTATAGTCTAAAAGTGTCTCCTTTCTGTGGTGACGGCAAAAGTACATACTTGAGTGAGACACTATGCTAGTACTGAGACTATACCATTACATTTTCATTTTGATATCAGAAACGTCAGCATCTAGCCTTTACTTTGTAGCGTCTGGACCAATCAAACACACAATATATATTTTGTTAGCTATATTTAACTAATACTCTGTAACACCCCTCAGTTAACAAGCCATATGAGGAACTATGGACCCTTCCCCCGAAATGCGTAACACCTCAGGAGGGCAGAACAGGCCTCTGGTTCCACGGCAACCAAGGCTGATATCACTGGTTTTATTGCTCAAAGGAATGCAAG
>NW_015660490.1:607931-608595 GCF_001515625.1 Sinocyclocheilus rhinocerous | reverse complement strand
AGTAAGTAAATATCTACAGCGGATCTAAATATTTATAATTAATTATAACTAGTTATGATTAATTATTCATATTTCCCCATGAATGAGCTGATTCGCTACAACTTTTAGATTCATACATTTCTAAAGATTTATTTTTGATTTTTCTTGCCTTTAATAGATTAGTATAGTGTAAAAATTAACATTCTTAGAATTGACAGACAGTTGACCCTGAGAGGTCAAGTAAATATCTACAGCGGATCTAAATATTTATAATTAATTATAACTAGTTATGATTAATTATTCATATTACCCCATGAATGAGCTGATTCGCTACAACTTTTAGATTCATACATTTCTAAAGATTTATTTTGGATTTTTCTTGCCTTTAATAGATTAGTATAGTGTAAAGTGACAGATTCATACTATGGCTGTTATCATGATATCAGATTTTCACTACACGATTATCATAATTCACAATATTATGACAATATTATCATGATATCTATAGATCTATATCTATTTTGTCACATTTAAACACAAGTGTAGGGAAGCAGAAAGAGAGTTTATAACCGTAACTATACAATAGTGTACAAAAAGAGTAAAAAGAGCTTTTGAAAAGAACTGTCGATCGGCAGAGCTAACACCCCGTATTTTTTATAGGATCCAAAAAAAAAAAAAAACTGGC
>NW_015660490.1:601195-607621 GCF_001515625.1 Sinocyclocheilus rhinocerous | reverse complement strand
AGCAAAGCTCCATATGAGCCTTCAGATTGCATCAGGCCTTTCTTTCAGACAGACGAGACGTGCAAGTATTCAGACTTAGTCTTATTAATTGATACATTAGGTATCATTTGCACCTTTTTACAAAGGTGTGTTTGAACTAAGAATCTGATGTTTCCTTCAGGCGGTAGATCTGCTGAATATGCAAATGGTTCCATAACTTCATTCCTTATTTTCTCTCCTCTTTACGGCTTAAGCTTCAACCCTCTCCTATACCAATTGTGTGTGTGTGTGTGTGTGTGTGTATGTGTATGTTAGACTAGTTTCAGTGTTTAGGTAGTATGTTAGACTAGTTTAAGTGTTTATGTAGTTAATAAAGCCTTACTTGTATCAGACTTGACGTTGTTCATTGTTTGCTCATAACTGGAGTCACTTAATCATGCAGATTTATGCTACAAGCTCTGTGTAGAGTTGTACAGTAAGAAAGTTATTTCCCTTAACCAGGAAATTAACATTCTTAGAATTGACAGACAGTTGACCCTGAGAGGTCAAGTAAATATCTACAGCGGATCTAAATATTTATAATTAATTATAACTAGTTATGATTAATTATTCATATTACCCCATGAATGAGCTGATTCGCTACAACTTTTAGATTCATACATTTCTAAAGATTTATTTTGGATTTTTCTTGCCTTTAATAGATTAGTATAGTGTAAAGTGACAGATTCATACTATGGCTGTTATCATGATATCAGATTTTCACTACACGATTATCATAATTCACAATATTATGACAATATTATCATGATATCTATAGATCTATATCTATTTTGTCACATTTAAACACAAGTGTAGGGAAGCAGAAAGAGAGTTTATAACCGTAACTATACAATAGTGTACAAAAAGAGTAAAAAGAGCTTTTGAAAAGAACTGTCGATCGGCAGAGCTAACACCCCGTATTTTTTATAGGATCCAAAAAAAAAAAAACACTGGCGAATAATCTTTTTTGGGTGAAGGTAGAGTGTCTCGTTTTTGTCTGTCATCTTGTTTGACATGATTTAGAGCAGCAGTACTAGCTACACACGGAGTCATTGTCTTCATTTTTCCATTTTCTGATGGCTGTCAAACAGTGTTACTATACTTAGTTACAACCTACTATGTTGGAGTGTCAACCAGATTACAACCAGAATCAAACATAGTGTCAACAGTTACTGCCACTGGATTATTTACAATATTACTGTGTATTATGTGTAGGGTCAACACAACATCAGTAGTGGTCGACCGATATTGGCTTTTTGACAGCCGATGCCGATATCTTGGAAAGCAGGGTGGCCGATGGCCGATATAAAGCCGATATAATTTTATTTATTTTAATTAATGTTTAAGAAATGAAAATGGATTAAAAAGTAAATGTGTTAAATAAACATATACAAATACCGGCCGATATATCGGCCTTGGCGATATATCAGTCAACCACTAATCATCAGTATTTCATTTTTCATTCAATATCATCATCATCATCACATAATTCATACTCATTTCAAAACTGCCATGGTAGCTTTGGCCTTAGACCTTAAGACTGATTCAAACCGACAACATTTTGTGTGATTCATTAAAAGAATCGGCTCATTTGTTCACAAACTGGACTATATTAGCATGTTTGCATGTAAGTCTGTGTTTGTTTTTGCGTGCATCTAACAAAGATAATATTATTTTTTTTGGTGTGTATAGACTTCAAATAACATTCAATTCACACTGCAAGATGCAACATGTATGCAACAAATATGATTTATTTTGCTGAGGCCGATTAGCATTTAAATGCTTCATTCGTGTCTGCCTGAATGAATCATTCCCAACACCAAATCGTTTAAATGTACCCTTACTAATTTCCCTCCTTGCTACAGTATTTCAACTGAAGTTCTACTTCACTGATCCTTTTTAAATCGAATATTACTGAATCTTACTTAGCTGCACTACATTTTGCTCTATTTATATGTATTTGTCGTGCCAATGAAGCACACTAAACAGAAACTGAAAAGAGAGAGATAAGAAAGAAAAAGAAATTGAAAGGCGGACAGGTCATGTGACTCACCCTGGTCAAACTGCCGCTGCATGCTTTCCATCTCGGCCTTATTTCCACTCACCCTGTAGATCCCTTCTGTGCTCAACCCTGTGTGTGAGAGAGAGAGAGAGAGTTGACATTAATTAATGAGTTTTGCACTCCAATCATTTTACAGTCTCAGAGCTTGATAAGAGCCGACAATGGTGTTATCTCCAGCTCAGAATGTACAACGCATTACACATATTTAATTTATATCTGAGGTTGCTAATCGTGCGACCACACTCCGACTGTCAGATCTTCACTGTTTGACTTATCAGTCGTACATGAAGAATGAGCGCTGCCACAGGCAGAGAGCAGCTTGCGTCTTGTGCCCCGCAGATGCAGACAAGAGTCAGAGAACGGCTCGCCTTGGCCCATCTCGCCCATGCAGAGAGAAAACAATACATCGATAAAGAGGAAGACAGATCAAGAGGCAGAGAGACACTCTCGGAAATGAGTCGGCGCGTTGCATTGATTGCCTCACCTCTCCTGATCAATTATCCATAAAAGCTTTTCTGTAGAGCTGTAGGAAGGGAAATGTGTGTAGAGAGGAAGGGTGTGTTTATGGCAGAGTGTAAGAACATGAGGGAAAAAAGAAAAGAAAAAAGGTGAGAAAAGGACTGTAACACTTCAGAAAGATCAAGTTTCATATTGCGTTATAGATTTGCACTGATCATAAAACTCTACTTTTGATGTCTGAGAAATCCACAAGGTACCTGGCCTACCAATCATTTCAATGTTTCTATTAAAAATAGGTTGAAATATGATATGAATATGAACTGACGAGCTGCCACGTTCATATTCGCGTGATTTTTTGCGCAGCTCGTCAGTGAACAACGGCTCTGTGTAGTTAATGCTGCTCAATGTGAAAGCACGCACGTGATGGAGATTTACCGCTGATTACAGAACCGGCTTTCTGACAAGATGCGCGTTAAATATTGCATGCGATTTATCGTGCAGCCCTATTCAAGATCAACAAATGTTACATTTCGTGACAATGTATCAGTAACCCTTTAAGGGCAAGTGACAGTTTCATCAACTGGCCCGAAACTTTCTCTCTGTTCCCAGGCTAGCTGATCCATTTTCAAGCTGTTTGGGCTTTTTATTTGGCCTGTTAAATTTTAAAGCATACCAGATGAGAATACACTAGCCTTCTATGTACTTCACAACAGTCTTTTGATGCCCATTTTGCAAGCAAATCATTCAAATGAACCTTGATGAACTTAAAATGAACTTCAGATGAGCTTTCCCACTGACAAAAAAGTTTAAAGGGGACAGCAGATGCCCATTTTCCTCAAGTTGGTATGATTCTTCAGGGTCTTCATAAAATGTCTGCAACATACTTTGGTTAAAATTCCTCAGTGGTCATGTAAAACAACACCCTTTTTACCTTGTCAAAAACAGCTCTGTTCACAGCGACCCGTTTCGGAGCATGTCTCTTTAAATGCTAATGCTCACCCCGCCCCTCTGTTCCGTGGAAGAGGCGATTTGCAAATAATCATAAGAAATCTAACGTGTGGGTCGGACTTACTTCTTCTGGATGTGCAGCTGGATCACAAACAGTGGGTACTGATCCATCCTTGAGTTCTAACTTTTTAGCAAAACCTGCCTAGAATTTTCCCTCTTTCAGAAAGCAGTCTGGAGTAAAATGATTCGCGCAGACATAAATGCATTTAGGTAGATCGGGGGGCGCATTCCCTTCCAAAACAAAAGTAATCCACTGCGTCTTCAGCGGCTCAGAGATGTTGGGAGTGAATGACGACTGCTATGTTCATTCTTACATCCAACAACAAAACACCTCAACCATTTAGGAGCCATTCTTGTCTACACCTGTTGCGGCGTCGAAACAATGGCGGACTGTTTACAGCTCACTCAGGGCGGGTCTATGCTAAAACGCCAGTGTCCGTCAACAGTCGTGGGAGGGGCCGGTGCAAAGTGACGTCACTTTGCCAAGAATCTGTGAATGGCTTGTTCTGAGAAAGTGCTTATGGTTTGTGGGGATTTAAAAACAAGTACTGGCTGGATTTTTAATCATTATAGGGTGGTTGTGTACACACACTGCCAACACACATTTAAGTTCAAACATTGTATAAAAGTAAATTTTGCATCCAATGTCCCCTTTAAAAGGACTCAAGACTATCCATTCATAGCTTAAACCAAATTTAATCACAAACTAAAGACTTCTACAGAAAAAATTCAAGCATAACAGAAGCCACAGGAATGCAAGAGGGAGAAAGAGAAACATCCCCTGAAGGACAGTCAAGGACAATACAAGGAAGCCACTATATTTCCAGTTCATTATATAATTTCTCTCATGTCATTCCATGTCCATCACTCTCAATCTTTTAGCCCTCATAAATGTCCAGTCCATTAGCAACATCAAGAGAACGTCATGTTAAGACATTAAAAAAAAAAAAAAACAGAGAGCACTTTGAGCCTCATGGGCTTCTCTCACTGAAACTCACCATGACCTTTTTGCTTAAAGCCCTCCTAATGCACAGCTAACCCTGCAACATGTCCAAACAAACCCCTGCAGCTTCCTGCCATCATCTTCAGCATATCCTCCAGGGCCAGTATCAACCAATTCAGCATTTCTCCTCCTCCAACGGCTGTCACTTTCCCTCCGTCCTTGTCTCTATAACTAGAGCTATTTCTACTAGTGCTATTTCAAAATCTGATTTATATAAAAAAATAGTGTCTGAGTGACTGGTTACAGTTGGTGGCCTGTGGGCTGAGACTATATACTGTATTTCCTGTTCCCATACTGTGTAGCACTGGACTGATTCTGGAAGAGGTCCTGCCACTGCTCGGGTGATTGACGCTATGAGAAGTAGTGAATAATCTGGAGATGGTGACCCAATGGCCCTAAAACACCCAACACTCATTTATCATACCATCCCATTGCTACAGTGAGAAAAGGACTGACAGATAAGACGAGAGAATGCATAAAGAGGAAAGACAAATTAAATGAGAGACAGGTTTACCTAGAAGAATGAACAGGAAATGAGAGGAACAATAGGGGAACGCATGTATTTTTGGTGCAGAGGGCATAACGGAAGGGACTGAAATGGATCCCTATAGAAACTATATAAAACTGAGGTTACGTAACAGGCTGTGACTGTGTTTTAATTTCTGCCCCATTAAACAAAAAAAGAAATAGGAGAAAGATATGACCCCTTCTACAGAAATATATAAATACACTGAACTTGACTAGCTTGCTCATAAACTGAATTTTTCACTCAGCAACAGAAATTATGCCATCAAAAGAAGTAATTTCTATTAATGTGATGGTCACTCAACAATGACTTGGGCCCGAAGCGTTCACAAAATACCACAAAAGTTTCATACAAGTATAGTACATAAGGATATGTTTGTTAAATTAAGAATTTTTGGATGAACAATGCCAATTAATTAAGTGGTTTAGACTAGGCATGCACGTTCTACTGTTCAAAGGTTTTGGGTCAATCCTTTTTCTATTCAGCAAGAATGCATTAAATTGAAAGGAAGTGACAGTAAAGACATTTATAATGTTACAAAAAACGTTCTATTTCAAACAAATTCTGTTCTTCTGATAGTGTTGGGTTCGAGTCCACCTAAGTCGAGTCCGAGTCTTTAACCAATCGAGTCAGAGACAAGTCAGAGTCCAAAATGGGCCGAATCGGACTCAAGTCCGAGTCCCAAACAGCTGAGTCTGAGTCCAACGAAACTCTATTATTGATTAGGATCTTAACATTGTTTAACCTTTATAACTAGAAAAACACAATGTCCATTTAAATGTAACAAAAGCAAACCTCTTGCATCTTGCCATTTTGATTTTTGATTAATAATTAGTGTTCTGCTTTGCTTAGAAAACTTAAAGTCATGTAACAGAAGTTATGGCTGAATTGATTTATGTATTGTGACATATTTTAGAGTGCAACAGGGTTTAGAATGTGAAAAATTAAAGGGCGGGACTTGACTTTATTCATCGTTAATGTATAAATTCAAGAGTGGGGCTAAAGGAGTAGGTATCTTGGTGAATGGGACCTTAAAGGGGTCATATGATGCGATTTCAAGTTTTCCTTTCTCTTTGGAGCAAAGTAACAACATTTTTGTAACAACAGCTTTTAACAACAAGCTGATTGTGCATAGATAAGATCCCTGAAGTTGCAAAGACTAAAGTCTCAAAACCAAAGAGATATTCTTTATCAAAGTTAAGACTCTGCCACGCCCCCCTAAAACGGCTCGTTCTAACACGCCCCCACATATCTACCTCACTATGTGGAAATATTAGCATAATGCCGCCCAAATGTGCACGAAAAGAAAGAAGGCGTGGTTTCAGTAAACGCAGTTAGTGTTGAAGCAGC
>NW_015660490.1:599520-600206 GCF_001515625.1 Sinocyclocheilus rhinocerous | reverse complement strand
CCCTTAGACAGGGCTTTTTCTTGGTTTTCTTGGATTAAAATGAGGCTGTGAGGGATAAACCTAGTCTGTACAATGGCACACACTAGCCCTACATTACGAAACAGACGTACGACAGAAAATTGGACGTACGGTCATTTCAACGCAAAACTTGGAATTTATCAATATGGACGTCAGCGGTGGCTACGATCAAATCTCATGTCTGGTCTCAGCTTGTGATTTTGGACCCATAAAAACTATTGCCGCAAAGATGTTAGAAAAAAGATTTTTCTTTGAAGTTAGAAACTGCCACTAATACAAATACAAAAAATAATAAACTAATGTAATAAAACATTCTCAAGCTTACTGAAGGCAAGTAAACACTCCAAGTATTACTTACAAGCTTACTCCAAGTATTAATTACAAAATGATAAATAAATATATTTCTGAAAAATACAAATTAAATAGTTTTTAAAGTTTTTCAGATAGTAGCCTAGTAAAGGCTTCTAGAAATAGCCTACTACAGACATTTCATGAAGTAATAAATCTAAAAATAATCTTCACTGTATACACTAAATATAGATGATTCTTATTAAAGTTAATAAGTGATTCAGTCAAGAGCAGTGAGTGATTTTCTCCTTTTCTTTTGTTTGATTAACATTTATGACGCAGTCGACGGCTGCATGTTTACGCTGTTTACGCTGACACAT
>NW_015660490.1:599021-599402 GCF_001515625.1 Sinocyclocheilus rhinocerous | reverse complement strand
TACAGATACTTTCCATAAGTCACAGCCAACTCACTCCTGTTTTATTTCTGAATGCATTTATAGTTACATTAATTACAATAAATTACATTATGTAAGGAATAATTGATGACGGGCCGTTGAATTATTAGAAAATAATGCACATCCAAGTTGATTTTGGACCCATAAAAACTATTGCCGCAAAGATGTTAGAAAAAAGATTTTTCTTTGAAGTTAGAAACTGCCACTAATACAAATACAAAAAATAATAAACTAATGTAATTAAACATCTCAAGCTTACTGGAAGGCAAGTAAACACTCCAAGTATTACTTACAAGCTAAATGATAAATAAATATATTACTCAAAAATACAAATTAAATAGTTTTTTAGTTTTTTTTTTAGTT
>NW_015660490.1:579191-596851 GCF_001515625.1 Sinocyclocheilus rhinocerous | reverse complement strand
GGTGTGTGAGCACAGAAACCCGTCGGCTTTCAAGTACTGGACAAGACTTAAAAACACATGCAAATACTGAATATCCCTTTCGTGATCATGCATTGAGTCAGTGACATTTCCGTCAACTGTCCCTGACTCGGTTGGACTCGGACATATTTTCCGAGTCCGAAAGGCTCGAGTCCGAGTAAAAATGCATCCGAGTCCGTGACAAGTCCGAGTCCTTTAAAAAACTGTACTCGAGACCGGACTCGAGTACAGTGACTTTCTACACAAATAATTTTAACATTTTTTATTGCAGTTTCCACAAAAATATTAAACAGCACAACTGTTTAAACATTGATAATAAGAAGAAATGCTGATTTGCTGCTCAAGAAACTATTATAATATATTATAATATAAATATTACAATGATTTCGGAAGGGTCATGTGACACTGAAGACACTGAAAATTCAACTTTGCCATCACAGGAATAAATTACATAGTTTTATATACATAAAATATAAAACCGTTATTTCAAATTGTAATAATAATTCACAATATTACTGTTTCTACTGTATTTGTAAACAAAAATAAATGCAGCCTTGGTGAGCATAAGACACTTCTTTCAAAAACCCCAAACTTTTGAACGGTAGAGCACTTTAAAAAATTGGTTAGTCAATATTGGTTTGAACAACTAGTTGGTCTTAAGTAAACCTTGTATAATTAGGCTTGTTGTATTAGACAAGTCCAGATTCCCAAGGAATCTGCACTTGAAGACACATAACAAATCTGCACATGCCTCGCCACTTGCTTAATTAATATTTTACTTATGTGATTTTGCTTTCATTTATAAAAGAGCTATACAAATAATAATGATAATAATAATAATAATAATAAAAGTCTAAATAGCTGACCTCATAAACCCACTAGTTGGTTTCCATATGAGCACACTGACCAGTACCTAATTTATACAGCTATATGTACAATACTAAGCTGCCATGACTAAGCACATCTTAAACATAGCTGTTAGCAGGACTTGCTTGACATGTCAAACTGACATTTTTCTACAAAAGCCTTTGTAAAAGCAATTCGGAGTAATTCTGATAAGGTTGAATTGTTTTGATGGGTAAGGCACTTTGAGTGAGTGAGTGAGTGAGCGAGCGAGCGAGTATTCTCTAGTGTTCACGCTGAGGGTGCTATCAGCAAATCATACAGTAGGCTGATGTAGAATCCAGTTCCACCCACAGAGCACAAAAAAGGAGCTGAGCCCGAAAGATTGTTCACCATTTCTGCTATGTGATATTGATCTCAATGAGGGAGTTTTCAGGCAGAAAATTACCGCAAGGGGCTTGGCAGCTTACACACATACACAACGAAACATGAAAAAGGCGGGAGAAGGGCGGGGTGAAGAGGAAATGGAAATGAGGAGCTGAATTAAGAAAACTATTAATGACACCGCCATTGACTCCGCTCTGCCCCCTAGTGGTTCACACACATAATCCAAAGGGTGGGGTTGAATGCCCTCTGCAGGGATTTGAAATTAATTCACTTCAAGCATGTATGTAATACATAAAAGCATGTAGTTGATTCTTTATCTATGTATTGTAACATTTTCATGTGTTCTTTTATACTTATATGTGTGCAATCATAATCCAGTAGTGAGGATTCAGTCAAATCACTTGAGTGATAATCCAGAAACGCAAAAAGCAATGCAATTATGAGATCTGCAACCGTGAACATGCCAGCATTTGACTAACAGGGGCTCATTACACAGTAGGTTGTGCAGGCTTGACTGCATCTGAACTACAGATGGCCAGATGCATCCCAGAGGGAATACTGATGTGTTCTCCAAAACTCAGCATTACAGAAAACCCTAGACGGAGCAAATGCACTTGCTCTCAGTTGATGAGTTTAATTCCTGGAAGCTAATGGTGCTAATGCTACCGAGCCAAATCAAATCACAGCTGCGTAGATACACACTTAACAAGTGCATATACCTGCATAGTGTGCATACATGCATTGCACTATCATACTTCTTAAAGGGGTCATATGATGCGATTTCAAGTTTTCCTTTCTCTTTGGAGTGTTACAAGCTGATTGTACATAGATAAGATCCCTGAAGTTGCAAAGACTAAAGTCTCAAAACCAAAGAGATATTCTTTATCAAAGTTAAGACTCTGCCACGCCCCCCTAAAACGGCTCGTTCTAACACGCCCCCACATATCTACCTCACTATGTGGAAATATTTGCATAATGCCGCCAAGGAGGGGGCTTTGTAGAAAACGAAGCGTTTGAGAGAGGCGGGGCATATAGGACCTACAATAATGTACAGTATTTGAAAAATAATGTGTTTTTTGAACATTAAAGCATGTCAACATATTCTGTTACACCAAATACACAAAATAATGATCTTTAAAAAAGCATCATATGACCCCTTTAATATGAGAGGTTCTTATTTGCATGCTGAGCTCTGTGGGATCATTTGAAATGTTAAAATGATCATATAGGTTAGGTACAGTATATACCCTATTGACAAAAACATCTTAAACCAGCCTAAGGTAGTTAGCTGGGGCTGGTTTCGTTTGCAGGTTTTTGAGAGGTTTCAGACTAACTTAAATGAGATACAATAAGCAAACCACCTTAGGTTAGACTTTCAGCCTCAAGTTTCAGTTGCTGGCGTGCCTCTTATAAGGAACAGTTTACCCAAAAATGAGAATCTGCTTACAATTTACTCGCCCTCAGGCCATCTAAATGTAGTTTGTTTCTTCATCAAAACAGACTTTGAAAAGTTCGGCATTACATCACTTCCCCACCAATGAATCCTCTGCAGTGAAAGGGTGCCATCAGAATGAGAGTCCAAACAGAGACTTCTTCTGGTGAAAAAGTCCATCCCTTTTTGTCCTTTCACATCAAAATCCACCAACACAGAACTTGTTTAGAACGGCCTTGGACTGTTTTCGCTCGTAAACTGTGCTTGATCTTTGCATATTTCTCTTCTGATTCAGATTTAACATGGGAAAGCAATACTATGGATAGAGGACTCTTATTGTGAATGGTTAAAAATATCTTGATGAATTTGTCACAAACACGCAGCTTTTCACTTCACAAGACATTAATTAATGGACTGGAGTTGTGTGGATTACTTGTGGATTATTGTGATGTTTTATCAGCTGTTTGGACTCTCATTCTGACGGCACCCATTCACTGCAGAAGATCCATTGGTGAGCAAGTGATGTAACGCTACATTTCTCCAAATCTGTTCTGATTAAGAAGCAAACTTGTCTACATCTTGGATGGCCTGAGGGTTAGTAAATTTTCAGCACATTTTCATTTTTGGGTGAACTACTCCTTTAAGGGCCGATGGGTGAAGGAGTTTAGGGTCATGGCACCAATGTAACTGGTTCTACTTGCACCGCTCTGAGCAGGATTCGAACTGCAGAATTTAGTCAGTCACTCGTATCGGGTTCATGGCACCACTTCAACTGTGCGAGTAGGACCAGAACTGTGACCTGGATCCAGTGCGGGATTCAAACCAGCATCAACCGGCATGTGAGGTGGGCGCACTAAAAAGGACAAGCTGTTACCATTACTAGTAGCAGGTAGCCAATATTTTAATACTGAACTGTATCCATCTAAATTAATCTCATCTATCCACCATATACTGTACACAAAATGTATGTACTCTACATTCTTTTGAGTTTGAAGACAGTTCACCAGCTTTGCCATTTCATAAAAAGACTTCTTGTCACGTACTGTTTGAATTAGCATGCAAGCATTAACATTTAGCTCATTTCAATTCCCTTCCCGAAATAACAATATAATGTCGGAACTTTGGCTGTGTGCTGCTTACCTGTAGCCTCAATGTAACGGATACACTTTTCGATGAACAGTGGAATGGGCCGCTCCGGCGTGACAACGTTGGCCAAGGGGACACCGAAGTAGTTACTCTCAAGAGGTTTGGACAACGATGACTGACGAGCCTTTAGCCGTGTTTTCTGCTAGACAGGAGACGAACACATTATTTGCTGGTACAATTACAATAGCTAAGCTTGAGCCACAATTAAGCACATACAAAAATATATTAACAGGTTTTGAAAAACCCTAATTATAATGTTAAAATTAAATGTATTTTAACATCTTGTCAATGATGTCAAATGTTAGTGGAATATAGTTAAATGTGAATGATTGATGTTATTCTTCGCAGGGAGTTTGATTGACAGGCGATCTGACCAATCAATAACACTGATTCTGCCATTTTGTCCGACAAACAATCCAGACAGGAGAGTAGATTAAAGTCGGTAGACTTGAACTTGAAAAATGTTGTGTATTGACATTTTTCCACGGTTGAAACATGATACCTTCTGATGTCCATTCATGTTTATTTCATGCTATAACTGGTAAAGAGGAAGAGATGATCGGTTCACGTGCCGCTTGAACTGAGGCACTACAGCGATCTGTCACAACACATTAAAAAGCCACAAAATGGTATTTATTTATTTATTTTTTTTATTACAAAATGACAAAATTTTAAAGTTAAGACTTTGTTTCATACCAAAAATAACCTGCTCTGTCTTGTCTGTCGGCGCATTGTCAGAGTTTCCTTTGCTCCGCGATATACTGTATTTTTCACTGTGTTGAACATGATGTGTGGCGTGAGCGACATGGCTTGTCGGACGTAGCAACAGTAATGAAGGGGGCAGGTCTTTGAGAAGGGTCAAGTTGACAGTTTATACTGAGGTACATTGGGTTTGACTTTTGAGTTTAGAGTTCTGCAGAAGGACGCACTGCTCAGACCTCCCTCCCCACCTCCTGCCTTCCCATAATGCTCTGCAGCAGGGCATCACGGCTCATTGGCTAGTGTGTCTGCAGTACTGTCAGACAAGAGAAAAAGCTATGACGCTTATTAGGCCAGAGTCTGTCTGCTCTATAGCTAGAAGGCGACCCGGCTTCCTGGTACATCTGCAGGTCAAAGCTCTGCTTTTCACACATTCAGGAAACATGCCACATTTACCTCCCTTTTTCTATCTCTCTCTCTCTCTTTCTGTTTCTCCTTACATTTCCCACTGCTCTACTCCTTTTCTTATTTTCAGATTTCACCTAAATCCCCACTGGCTCCTCTCAATAGACGTTTACATAATTACCACCCTCCCCTCTCCAAGCTCTCGGTAAAGAATCTGTGCTCCAATTACAGTGCACAGGGAGTATTACTGGGAATGCAATGTTATGCAAAAAGTAATGCGTTCACCCTGCAATGCAGGTCACACAGCAACTCAGACCAAGGCACACAAAGAAAACCAGCTACATCATGTTTATAACTGCTACTTCACACATTTACAACTTCAGACACGACAGGATACTGATAGTGTTACACTGTGAATTAATCTGATGCTTGGTTATGTTATGCCTCACTAACCTCACAATCTATGCACAAAGTATTTGTAAGCGTTGGTAAACTTCACATTGCAACCATTCCCCTGGTATCTCCACCATGCAACTATTCACTTGCCAGTTGCTGGTGCAAAGTTAAAGGGGCATAAGAAAGGAACTAGGTGACGGTGGAATTTAAAACATTCCACTTGTTGGGTGAGGAGATTTTAAAATGCTGAGTGAACATTTCCGGCCTTGCTGTCCAACATACTGAGAAAGAGAGAGAGAGCGCAGATGGGATAGTATACAGAAACAGGAAAGGCCTATTCAAACTCCTTTAACATCAGAAAGGGACAGTCTTTGTTGAACAGAGCTTAAACCAGTACAGACCCCTGGGGCTACTGGACTGCTGTGCTTTTTTATGGGTTGCTTTATGGATCAGTCCCATAAGGCAATTGATGCAAGCAAGGTGATTTAACCCAATGGCCTCATTCTAACCCCACTGAAGTAATAAAGACACTGCTGTGCAATAAGAAGGACTGGTGGCTCAATTCTTTCATATACCCTTAGGCTGTCACATGCTCTATGAGAACAGCAGTCACTGAAATTTCTGCTCGTGTGAATACAGCGTATTATGGGAGTGACGGCTATAATAGTATTCCCAGCGAAAAATCATTTAGATTTTACATTTGTCAGACACTTTTATCTAAACCAACCCTACTAGGCATTGTTAGCAACATGATTTAGAAGTTCAACTACAGGAACCATTAAGCAAAGAGCAGACAACTTCAAGTGAACAGCACCCAACCACCTTGCAAAAGAGTCAGACTTATATATTAATCTGGTTTGTCTCACTTAAACACTTCTTTTAAACACGTCTTTTCTCTGTGGATCTACTTTCTGGAAATTAAGTAAAACACAGCCTATCGGGCTACTGCTCCAAAGCTGTAATTTGCGTTTAGAGCATGGGTCAAAGACTTTCCCTAATCCTGGATGAAGCTAAGTGCAAGAAAAGAAACAAGGCATACCACCTTTCCTCTGCATTTGTTAGACAGAAGACACATTTTCTGTAAAAGAATCTGTCAAACTGACTATATCTTACCTGAACAATCGTTTTAAAGGGTTGTGAATACATAAATGCATTTCTCAAGATTTTAACAGTTAAAATATGTGCTCATTTAGTATTTCATAGTATTTTAGTATTTGTGTGCATTTCAAAATAAATTTCTGCATATTTTTGGGTGGTTTTCCTCTGGGTTTAATTCATAAATGTGACAGATGTTAGATTTACATAGTTCATATTTTAAGATTTACATGTCAGCAGTATATATAATTTTACATTAATGTATAATTTTAATATATTAATGTATATTATAATGTATATTATTTTATTTTAATATATTTAATTAAAATATTTAATGTATAAAGATGCACTTAAAGAAGCACTTAAACATGCACACAGCAAGGTTTACATAGTTCATATTTTAAGATTTACATGTCAGCAGTATATATAATTTTACATTAATGTATAATTTTAATATATTAATGTATATTATAATGTATATTATATTTTATTTTAATATATTTAATTAAAATATTTAATGTATAAAGATGCACTTAAAGAAGCACAAACATGCACACAGCAAGGCCTATCATAACACTGGGACAACATTGACAATACACAGATGTGAATATAAATGAATTTAAAACAAATACACTTACACAAGTGTAGTCTATTATAAAAAAAAAAAAACAGCATTGATGGCAAAATTCAGAGTCATATATCAATAAAAATGAAATCAATTATGGCCACCTTAAAGAAAGTTAGCCTGTATAAATGTGCTCTGAAGTATAATGAATGTATGTAACAAAAGAATACCACAAAATTTACCTTGGTATTTCTTCGCAGACTTCTCAAGATATTCCTCCTCTTTGGGTCCTCGCCTTCTTCATTCAAGGAACTGTCCCCTTTCTGCACACCAAGCTCATCTTCTTTCATCTTGGGGAGACCTCCAAGTTCATCATCACTGCCAATGAAGCTTGTGCGGAAGCTGCTAAACTTTCCAAGGCGTTTGGAGCGATCACGATACAGCCCAGGTTTAACTCCAAGAGCAGAGAGTTTCCGTCTACGTTCTAATGAACTGCTATCTGCCTCACTGTCTGATCCATTTCCTGCACCATTAGAATGACTTTTGTTTGCATTGCGAATAGTAATGATCTTACCCTGTGTGCTGTCATGTGGTACAGAGTAAATATTTTCCTCCTCTGTGGGACGGGGCTTTGCAACAGCATCCATAGGTTCAGCATAGTCAGATGGATCATAACCACCTTCAGTTACTGGTGGCCAGGTGACTGATGGCAATGAGCGCCTGTTCATCACTGCCAATGAAGCTTGTGCGGAAGCTGCTAAACTTTCCAAGGCGTTTGGAGCGATCACGATACAGCCCAGGTTTAACTCCAAGAGCAGAGAGTTTCCGTCTACGTTCTAATGAACTGCTATCTGCCTCACTGTCTGATCCATTTCCTGCACCATTAGAATGACTTTTGTTTGCATTGCGAATAGTAATGATCTTGCCCTGTGTGCTGTCATGTGGTACAGAGTAAATATTTTCTTCCTCTGTGGGACGGGGCTTTGCAACAGCATCCATAGGTTCAGCATAGTCAGATGGATCATAACCACCTTCAGTTGCTGGTGGCCAGGTGACTGATGGCAATGAGCGCCTGTTAGGTCCGTGTAGGCCCAGGTCCATGTATGAACTGATGTTTGAGGATTTGGGAATGTCGAAGGTAACATTGGGCTTTGGTCGCACCTGAGGTGGGACTTTGTTGTTAAGCTTGTTTTCAAAAGTGGTGATGTCAGAGATGAGCGAGAAGGCATCACCCTCCATATCTGGGAGCTTGAAACCTCCACCATGGGCCAAAGTGCCATCTTCTCTTAGGGTGGGATAAGGTGGGGAGGGCTCGATGTCATCCTCCGAGTCTAGCAATGTGATGCTTGGGGAGCCACATCGAGGTGAAGAAACATTCTCATGGGTGACATTGTCTGCAACATTGTCATACATATATGTTGCCTCTACAATGGTTTTCTTCTCCACTACCTCCTTAAAGAATGGCTGGAAGTGGTCTATCCGATGCAAGCCTCCCACCACCCCACCAGGTCCACAGATTACAGAGCTGAAACGGGCATCAATTTCATGGGCCAGTTCCTCCCCTTGGGCAAGCTGCTCTCGGACTGCCTCAGAGTCTGCAAGTTCTGATTGAGTCTCTGCAACAGCAAGCAACTGCACTGGAATAATGTCTTGGACTTCACAAAGGAAGGCACAAAGGGTTTCCATGGAAGCCTTCCGTTTGGCTGAGTACACTGCTATGTAACCATGCACTAATCTGCTTTTACGTAAGGAAAAAGATGAGTGGTAAGATAGAACAGCAAGATCAATGCTTTGCCTTTGGCCACCAATAGATAAATCCAAGAAAACTGATGTTCCACTGGATAGACTGGAAGAGGGCCGACAGTGCTGGGGCAGCAAGAATGGTGAAAGAAGCTGGTCAACATCATATGTATCTCCACACATCAGACACATTACGATTCGCAAGTCACCCTCTGTGCTCTGCTGGGAGTCTCTGAAACTTGCAAGTGCAGGTAGCAAAGGTGGGGAGCTACTGCCAAGGCTAACTGAGGGTCTTCGTGTGTCTAATAGACCTTTGAGTATCTGGTTTAAATGTTTTTCATTTATATTGCGACCATAGCCCACACCTGGAGAAGCAGGCTCTAAATAACTGCACTGAAATTTGCCAGCCACTTGTTGACCTTGTTGGATCAGGCTTTGTGCCGTTTCACCTCCAATGTCAGAAATTGAACCAACACCTCTTTTGGTGACCAACAGAAGAGACAAGGGAAGCTGAACTAGATTAGTATCCCTTCGACCTATGGTTGATTCTCGTAATTTCTCAATACTATCAAAAACATAGGATAAAGATTCCTTTGAGTTGTAGAGGCAGAGGCAACCGTGTGGGGCAAAAGTGGGGGTATGAAAGGAGTTCACTGGAAGGCGTACATTTCCCTCTATAGGTCGAAGAGCCAGTTCATAAGTCCTTCCATCTAGCACGTACCGTTCATCATTGGTGCACAGTGCTCTGATCTCATTAGCTAACTCTCTTGCAAGTCCATCTTTGCCAAGGATCACAAGATTAATTCTGTCTACCTTTCCCTCACCAAATTGTGATTTTGAGCTCCCATCAAAGGAATATCGAGTGGGAAAACGAAGGGCTAAGAGTTGCTCAATTTTGCCATCCACACAATGAGGACTGCTTGGACAGGTTTCCTTAGTAGGGTGGTAGACAAAATGGATATGCTTGAGCACTAGGGCATCTCTCTCAGCTTGAAGCTTTTGCAGGACCTTGAACCTCTGCTCCTCTCCAAGAACCTCTTGGATGGCACCCATTTTTTCTTTACTGGGTTTAGCATCAACTTCAAGCTCATAGAACAACTCTGAGTACTCCAGTAAAAGTTCTTGGAAGTCCTCTTTGGCTTGGTCAATAATAATCTTTTGGTATTTGTTATAGATATCAAGGTACTCAGACTCCTCTAGCCACTGATAAAACTCCTCATTCATTATAAAGCTACGAGCTTCCTCCCAGGGTTTGCCAGGTGTAACAAATGGCGAAGATGCAAGTTTCTCTTTGAATTCCCATCGCATTTCTGCCCGCTTTCGCTCATTGCGCAGGTGTTCTAAGTGAAACTCATAGATTTGCTCTGCTGCAGGGGTTTCCAAAAGGTCCTGTGGAATGCGTTCATCCTCCATGTTGTCAATGTGTGGTGTAGTTTCCCAAGGTGTGTCGTCCAGCACAACAAACCAGTGGGAGAATTCCCGCTTAGTCTCGAGAACTTTCTGTACTCCTGACCAGCTCAGGTGATCAATCTCATCCAGGCCTGGAACCAAGGAATTGAGAGCCTGTGGGAGTGTGCCGAGATAGATTTTACGCCGCTTTTCTATATGCTGTTGCTTGAGCCTGTGCACATGTTGCTGGAATAGTTTCTTGGCCTTGGAAGTACCCTCAAGGAAGACATACTCTTTGTATTCAGGGGATGTCTGCATTCTGCGGTTGATGTTGGGCCATGTTTCATTATGGTTCTTCACAATGCGACTTACCAGCCACTCATAGCGGTCCTTAGCGGATGCTATCTGCTGACTCTGCTGCTTGAGGGCTTCAAAGTATGGAATGATCTTGGGCTTCCCTCTACTCTTATCTATCAACTGCACCAAGGTAAGAAAGGCAAGGTCAACATTAACGTTAGAGCGTGCTGAGGTTTCAACAACCTGCAGATTCTTCTTGGCCAAGGCAAAGGTGTGAGAGTCTTTAATGTACCGCTCAACTCCTTCATCACACTTGGTCAACACAAGTACAACTGGCTTCTTGGTCTTAGCTAGCTGATTATAGAGATTGGTGACAAACTTCATCTGGTCATCAAAATTTCGGTTCATTCCCCTGCTCACATCTACACAGAGTAAAAATCCATCCACTAAAAGCTTGCCTTCAGGCATTTGCTTCTGCTCAAAGTCTTGCTCTAGTCCTAGTTGATCTGTGCAGAAATACATAAGCTTTTCAGCAGAGGCCAGTTTGGTGGAAGCTGCCCGCTTGATATAGGGCTGTAAGGCAGTACTTCGATGTGGCTGAAACGTTTGGTCATCAATAAACTCTGTCTGTTCCACCACATGCATTCGGCACTCAGCACCCTCTTCCAACATTCGTACCGCCTCACCCCAAAAAAGGAAGTGGTCATTGTTTACCACTCGACCACCAAAGTCACTTGTGCTTAAAACAGATGTGTGGTCCAAATAAAAATCATCAGCACTGGGGCGAACAAAGCGATTACAAAGGCAGGACTTGCCTACCCCACATTGCCCCTTTTCCTTTTCAGTCCCGGACAAACCTACCACAACAAGGTTGTAGGTTGGTGCCCGGGCATCTTGTTTTTTTGCCATCATCATAGTATGACAGCACTCATTTTGCCATTCCCAGAAGCTCTAGTTTGAAAGCTGCTGGGCTGATGTTCCATCCAAATGCTTTCAGGCTTGACAAATAATTTATTTCTAAAGATCCTGAAAGTTACTTTAGGTATTTTTTTTCCATGCAGGGCCAGTATGTCCAATGCCTTTAATGATCAAATTTTAAATCTGCAGTCATTTGGCTATTTAGGATTTTGGCAGAGGTTTAGAAGGGGAAGAAGGGAATGGGTTTGAGGGTGGGGGACAGGAGTCCTTGTGGACTTAGGCAGGTGTGCTGCAGGTGTTGTTATTCCAGCCCATCTTCTCTCTTCAGGGGCACTCTGACACAGAAATACTGTAGGTTTCAGGTTCGCCCAACCTGGATCTGACCCTGCAAGAAATGAAACAGACATTACAATTAGAAAATTAACAACAAAAAGATACAAATAACAATTTTAAATAAATTATCCATCACATTTTCATCTATTAAACATCTAGGACTACTTAGAGGACAAATAATTTTGTTCAAATTTGATCAAATATGACTATAAAGCTATAAGTTTTCACATCAAGATGAATGACTTTATATTGGCTGTTAAAATTTACTGCAGTACAGTAAGGGGTATGTAAGTGCAAAGTCACAAGGAATTCGATTATTTTGGCACCACCACCAGTCCCGGTTACATTTCATCAGTTGCCCAGGGTTGTTTATGTGTAACCTAAAGGTATCAATACCAAGGTATAAGAGGCTGGTATAATACCAAAGACAATTTTTAAATTGATTCAACCCTACAAGGCATCACATTCTAATACCCAAACACAGACAAACATATACAGACACAGATGAAAGCTGTGATAAGTGCTTCAGAGATACAGTTTTAATTAGGCACCCAGGGAAACCCAAAATGGCCCTTAATAGGAAGCAATGCATGTTGGCTGCTTTCCACAGTCCCAAAAATCATTTTCAAAAGGTTTTTGCTGCTATAAAAAAAAATTAACAACTCCATTAACATTTCAAACAGAGTGATTCAGTGAATCAAATTCAAAAACGGATTCAAAACAGGAAATGTATGATGTATAAATTGAGTGGTGATGGCATGTGGATACCAGGGTTTCTGCAGACATGAACAAGTTAAATTTAAGACTTTTTAAGACCTTTTTAATACCACCTTATATGAAATTTAAGACCTAAATGGAAATACACATTTTATTACATACATATGTTATATTTAATGTGTATAAATTAAAAAGAAAACAAAATTGCTGTAATAAAATATATTTTATTTATCAATATAAAGTAAACTTTTCTTGTCAGCAGACAATATACCATACAAAATCAACAAAATTCATCTTTGCAATCCAGACATAAGCTGCACCTGAAGTGGCATTTAGATGTATTTACACAGAGTTTAATGCAGGACATGAATGCATTTAACCTGCAGTTACAAATGCATAAATAATGTTTTGACATATTAAACAAAAAACATTGAATACATATATTTGAAATAATAAAAAAAATGAAGATACTTTAAATGTGAAATTACAACCGCCAGTAGGTGGCAGCAAGTCACTGTTAATAAGTGATTCATTGCGACTGAACCGAATCATTTAAATGAGTGATTCATTCAGGAACTAATCACCGTCATGTCGCTCAAAGACGCAAAACAGTGCTGTGGCTTTGTTTGGAATTATTTTTGTTGGCGAAATAGTGCAAAAACAGGCAATATGGTGTCTAAAACGTAAGTCTCTTAATAAAACTTCTAGTTTATTGAACTGTTGTAAAAAAAAAAAATCAATCACATTTTTATATGGTAATTTTTGGAGAAAAAAAGGCACTCTTCCGTGTGAACTTGATTAACTATATGAAGTGGTATAAATATACACATTTTCTGCCCCCATGTCTTGAATTTGTGATCATTCTGAATGTATTTTAATAGACTGAATCATGCAGCGAAAGAAGCCATTGTAAATGCGCACGCGCACTAGAATTCACGTAATGCTTGCACTCTGTAGGTGTTTTGAATGTTTTTTTGCGTCGTGAGAATATTGAGCAAAATAGCTCACTTGTCATGGTGTTACTTAACTATATCATGTTATGAATAAACTAAACATTTTGAATTTTTACCTCTTTTCTTCTGAGTTTATGTGTGCTGTCACGCTCATTTGTTCTTATAAGTCTCGAGACAAACAGAGTGAGCTTCAGCGCGACCTTGTATTCTGTATTCTGCTAACTTTTTTAGCGGTAATGTGATCAAAAATATTTAAGACCCATCGAATCCGAATTTAAGACATTTTAAGACTTTTTAAGGCCTCATTAGGAAAACGTTATTTAAGACATTTTAAGACTTTTTAAGGACCCGCGGACACCCTGGATACCAAAACAAATTAAGTCAAGGCCTTTGGAAATCTACAAAAAGAACAGAACCCTCTAGACAATATATGACAAGAGCTCACAGGAGCCCTTACACTGTTCTTGAAATCCTGAGCCCCAATAGCCTCCCAACTGCAGAGACAAACCAAAAAAAGATGTAGAATGAATGAATGAAGAGTATCCTTACCCTTTTGATATATATTCTGCTATTTGTTTAAGAAACGCATTACAATCACTATTTATTTTTTATTTTATAGGCTATTTGTTGTCTTTTATATATAGGCACTTAAGTTGGGACAAACACAGATTGTCATAGTGGGAGTCATCTAAACAGAAAGAATGATTTGGGCCTATGCCAAGGAGTCAAGGAAAGGCACTACACAACCTACAGACCTCCGTCTCCCAGACCAACAGCAGCACCTTGGAGGCAAGACCAGGTAAATGTGCTGACAACAGCTCTCAAGGCACTACATCTAGCGATCACAAGCGACACATGATTGCAGTTGCAGATGTCACTGTCTGGGCCAAATGTAATGATATTGCTGTGGCGATTTTGCTTTGTGAAATAAATTCAATGTTCAGCCAACATTCTTGAAATCACAAAACATCTAAGAGTTTTAACATTTCATTTGAATTTATGACACTTAATATCTGAGTGGAAAAAGGTATCAAAGTTTGAGCCTTGGCTTGCCGGTCAATGTTGGATCAGTGATAAGACCAGTGGAATCATGCATGTATAACTCTCTCAAAAACAGCTTTTGCTACAGAATGATTAGCCAGCTATCATTGGACACTTGCAATATAGCAAACACAAAAGTGAGGCATGCTGGCTTACCTTGAGAAAAAACCTGAAATGTCAAGAATAAATTTGTCATTCTCAAAATCATACATGAAATGTAACCTGGATATATTTTCATTGCATTCATCACTTCAAATGAATTTTTTTTTTTCTCTTGTTGCCTGCTAGAATCATGAGGACATCTTTAAGCCCATCAGATGTGGTTATCATTTAGTAAGCTATGAGGGAGTAATTATATCATTCATACTGATAGAGGGCAGGTAATTATGTAATTATGCTCAAGAACTGGTTGCTGTAAGTGCCACCCATGGTAACGCTTTCCATATTAAATTTCAAGATGTTACAATGAGGAAGAAAAGATGTGAGAATGCATTTTGTGGCTTGAAAATAAATTTTAGCAGAGAAACACTTGAGAGCCCTCAAGGAAAAATAAATCATTAACAAATAACCATGAGAGCTGCCTGGCTACAGATCAGCAATGACCCACGTGTCACGCACATACACACACACAACCAGGTGGTGACTCCAGCTTCTGGGACCAAAAGAAAAAAAAATCAGTGTGTCTATTTTGTTGGGTCACCAACATGACAAATGACGCTATGCTTGCTGGTTCATGACCAATTGTGAAAGTCATTAGTCTAATTAAGGAAGTGCTCATTATTCTTTAGCTCTTCATGAAACTCACACGTTGCCATCAGCACAAGAGCCACATCTGCTTGATCTGTCCCAGCTGTGTAATTCCCTGTATTGCTTTGTCTTTCCATGTTCAACATCCTATTAGTGGTATGAACGAAATTAAACTTACAACAGCTAAAGATGAGAGCCAATCAGCCTGTGCTTTTTCCCCTGATGAGCTAATGCAGCAACAAACAAATGATAGATATCAAAAAAATGCGAACAGATGGCTAGTATAGTTGATGCAAAATCAACTAATAAAAATTCAAGCACTTCAAGCAGATGTTCAAGCACCAAATAACTGTTCGTGTCTTTCTGGAATTCTAAACACTTGTTGTCCAACAACTGCTCTGAGTTTTAAATTTGACAATAACCATAATTTATAATAGAAATTAAACCATTTTCTGGTAAACAAAGTGAAAATGTTCACATGCAAGTTGCATTTGTCCATCAAGGCAATAAAAACGTGATTACACTAGTTGGCTACTTGCATGTTTAGGTGAGACAAGGCCCTATTCTCAAATGCCAACTTAAAGCCTTGCAATACTCATTTGTCTGCTATAAAGTCTGTATTTGCATGAATTCAAAAAAAGTGTGCATTGAGGGTGCATAGTAGATTGCCTATGCCTTCTGAAACCAAAAATGTTAAATGAGACAACTTACAATCTTGCACGTCTGCAAAATAATTGGGACCACTACTAAGGTATCATCAAACACATGGCAAAAGCAGATGCTCCAGCATCCACCAATCAGAGGTGAGATACAATCACACACATGACCATGTTTGGATAAGACATGATACAAGTCCATCACGCCAAAGCTAAGCTAGCATGTAGCCTGCAGACTTGAGGACTTCATCCTACCCTTCGTGTCAGGACACCAGTCACTAATAGATGAGGATATGCCTGGACTTGCCCTCATACATGTCCTACTTGCCTACATAAGAGGAAAAGTGAAAGAGGGCGCAGGGGGTCTGGCTGGTGGGTGTAAGAAAGACAATCTGAGAGATGGACGCCAGCTAAACCAAAAACAGCAAGTAGTGGCCGAAAGGGTGTGAAGTTTGCACTTGCTTGTAACAGCGGGTTGCCGTTAACTCAGTGAGAGGGGGCAATCATAAGGGAACAGAGCATTCCAAAGCTTCATTAAAGTGCAGTTTAGTCTTTTAAAGGACTGTCAAGGTTTAAACTCCACAAGCCTTTTGAGCTTTAGGCTACTCTTAAAAATAGGTAAAATTCCATCGGCCTTGGAAGTTGGAACTGACCTGCACATAGGCTAAGAATACTGTTAAAATGGCAGAAGCCAAGCTGATCAGAGGGAAGAAATCCATACACTAAAGTCTGAGTGATGTGCAGTGTTTGTTAAGCTTTGCAGCACCGTTTTTTTTTTTTTTTTAAAGGTTATGGCTGTATCAGATAAGGACTCGCTGTTTAAAGAGAAGACATTTGTATAGAATGCCTTTTTGCTTTTTGAGTGCTACCAAGGCCCCTGACCTGACCTTTGATATGTAAGCAAGACTAGGAACTTAGGAAGACAATGAAAATACAGATGTGTTGGATGAAACCAGAAACATCTCTCAAGCTACACACTGAATTTCTCACCAAGAGTTAAAAAAGTCGACATGTTTACTTTTCTAAGACATCATATACAAGATGATCTGAAAAATGCCCATTGTTGGCTGACTGTTTAAGTTCCATCAGCCTCCAGTAATGAACAACTCCATAGCCAACACAATCAAACTAGAGAACAATACAGCTCCCTCTGAATGGGTCTTAAGACAATGGGTCTAAAATGCAGCAGACAAAAGCAATTTCAAAGACTATAATTAATACCAACAGAAAAGAAAACTACAATTTGTTTCCTGTCAAACTACTGTGAAGAAGACTGTCTAAACAGATATTCACACACATAATCAGGCCGACAAGCTGTAAACATCCACTTACACACACTCTCGCAGATCAATCGGTCTTTTATATTCTCTTCAAAAGAAGAAAAGATTGAAAACGTCGCTGAACATCAGTAAATAACAGATGTGTATTGTTTGGGTACTAAAGACATTGTTATTGTTGAGAGAGTATTATCATGTGACAATAATGTGCTGGTGCACAAATTATTCCTAATGATGTGCCACAGCAAGGGATGTTCATTTCGGTTATTTTTCCTAACCGACAACCGACGCTCGTTAACCGATTGTTAACCGTTAACCGACATGTTTATTTTAAATTAGAATTGAATTCAATTAGAAAGGATAAGTGTCTGTGACCGGTTAAAAATACTAACATATTTGTTTCCCGGGGATTAATTTTACATGCGCAAAAAGCAGCAAACAACAGAACATGAGGATTCACATGGTCATCATATCACATCAGGCACCTGCAGTGCTTCTGCGAACGGAGAAAAACATAAAGCTAGGCTATATATAACGAATAAATAGGCCTATACGAGAAACACATTTTTACTTAAATAATAAATTAAGAAAATGAAAGAAAAACTG
>NW_015660490.1:578507-579038 GCF_001515625.1 Sinocyclocheilus rhinocerous | reverse complement strand
CAACCGACGCTCGTTAAATGATTGTTAACCGTTAACCGACAAGATTATTTTAAATTAGAATTGAATTCAATTAGAAAGGATAAGTGTCTGTGACCTGTTAAAAATACTAACATTTGTTTCCCGGGGATTAATTTTACATGCGCAAAAAGCAGCAAACAACAGAACATGAGGATTCACATGGTCATCATATCACATCAGGCACCTGCAGTGCTTCTGCGAACGGAGAAAAACATAAAGCTAGGCTATATATAACGAATAAATAGGCCTATACGAGAAACACATTTTTACTTAAATAATAAATTAAGAAAATGAAAGAAAAACTGTGCAACAAGTAGCCTATATGCAGAGCTTCGGTTCATTTTTGTGCTGCGCGAAAGGAAACAGACGGCAGAAAGCGGCATCAAAACGCGCGCACGGCATCCGGTGCGTGAGGTGTGTACGCGCTCTGGCGTAGTTTACGTTAATGGGTGTGTTGACATCCAGCCGAAGAGCAATCAACCATAACTTCAGGCGAGCAGGCTCAGAAGTTGG
>NW_015660490.1:569934-576016 GCF_001515625.1 Sinocyclocheilus rhinocerous | reverse complement strand
ATTTGTTTCCCGGGGATTAATTTTACATGCGCAAAAAGCAGCAAACAACAGAACATGAGGATTCACATGGTCATCATATCACATCAGGCACCTGCAGTGCTTCTGCGAACGGAGAAAAACATAAAGCTAGGCTATATATAACGAATAAATAGGCCTATACGAGAAACACATTTTTACTTAAATAATAAATTAAGAAAATGAAAGAAAAACTGTGCAACAAGTAGCCTAGTATTAGGCCTGGGCGATAAAACGGTATCGAAATTTATCGACGGTACACCATCATCGATAACAATAGAAAAAATATTCGATATATCGCATGATAGTTTCACGGTTTTTTTCCATTTAAAGGCGCGTGTTATGAGTGACAAGCAGAGCCAACAGAACACACAAACACACGCTGAAATGAGTGCCGTACCTGCGTGCGATGAGGAGACTGTGAATCAAAAAAAAGGAATATTAGTCGAATTTAAAATAAAAATTCGCATTCGAATGATAAAAACGGTATATTTGAATTTTAGGTATGCGTCAGGGAGCCTTATCAGCGGCGCACGACATGCGGTGAGGATGTTGTTGCATTTTAATGTTTTTGTTAGTCTATTCAGTTGAAACCAAGATTTGCTGCTGCATTTTCCATTCAAAATATTAGAGAAATATAGAAGCTCAATGCGGAGAAGATATTGTTTAGGTTAAAACCGAAACCAAGCCATTCACACAGAACGCATATTCGGCGCATTCTTGAGACGCACAACTATGACTGTTGCACTCGCGTCTCGCACAAGAGATGAATAGAAAGCCATGTAAAGTTAAAAGAGATTCAACTATTAGAAAACATGTCTCGAGAATTTGTGGGTGTTTTATTCCATTCGACTGCGTCTCATATGTTTTTAAGTGCAATCGTGTGATCGGCGCTTTGGCTATTTATATTAAGCTATGCATAAATACATGATGCTGTTTTGTTCATTATTGTTTATGCAATTTACGAAATTATATTTGATTTATAAATATTAGTTTAGACGTTATGTCCTTTTTATAGACAGCCATTATTTTCATTGGATTTGTTTGTTAAGACTAAAATAAGTTGTTGTTTGTCTTAATAAATTGGATAAATAAAAAATACAGTGGTTAAATTTAAACCTTTTTTTCTACTGCTCTTGGTTTAAGAAAGGTAAAAAAAAAAAATGTCAATAATTATCGATACCGAACGATATGAAACATTATATCGTGATAATTTTTTTTGTTATATCGCACAGCCCTACCTAGTATGCAGAGTTTCGGTTCATTTTTGTGCTGCGCGAAAGGAAACAGACGGCAGAAAGCGGCATCCTATTTTTCTTTAGGCTTATTTTACAAAAGCACAAAGATTTTTTATTCTGAATGTACACAAATAAAAAATTCTGTTTATCTTTAGGACTAAAAGGAGTAGTTTCTTCCACTGTTAGAAGGAAAAAATTCAAGTGATTGCGCTGGCGCCGCATGCGCACTTAACTGCATTGCTACCTTGACAATGCAGCCTGTTCATTATCATAATAAAATACAGTCAGTCAAACATATGGGAAAAAAAACTATGTAGTAAAAAAAACTATGTAGTAAAATCTGTACCATTAAGTGTTATCACAGTGTTATCACGTGATGTTATGCAAAATATTTTGTTTTACGTGGATATTGGAACGCGAGCATAATAAATCATATTTGGCATTCAAATACATCGCGAATACGGAAACATTTGATTTTGTGTGGAATGAGAGACCCAACGTTGGTTTCAGTTTCGTTTTAGCCTAAATGAATTTGTTTGGCTTGTCGTTTATATTGCTATAGCTTCTTATATATTTAATTCTTGTTCTTTTCTATATACTGTTAATTGAATGGATTTCTTATGGAGTGAGGGGAACTAAAATAGCCTAGCTATGTTTACAGTGTTTATTATAAAGTTTGTAAATATTTCGCGTCGGCATTAGGCCTATTTCTGAATGAAATAATAAAATGCGACTTACATGCGACTAATGTTTTTTTCCCTCTAAAAACTATTTTTTTATACGCGTAGCATATTTTAACCATGCAGCAAACCTTTTTTAATATTTTGATACATTTCTGAAAAAATTAATAATTAAATGACTTTTTAAACCGTTTAACTGATTGTATTAATCGGTCAAAATTCTTACGGTCGGTTAACCGGTTAAAATGAACATCCCTAGCCACAGCACTAAAATTATGAGGAGAGATATTAGTCCAGCCATCAGCATTTATATAAAAAAGAATTCCACTCCTCTAGTGTGTTATCTTTACTGGAGCCGAAGTCCATGCAGCATAGAAAATGAGAGGCCATTCATACGGTGTCCCACAGGGCCGGTGCCTAGGCCCTTTCCATTTCCGGCCTGTCCTCGTCAATGCCACGTTTCATAAAATAATTAAAGCTGACAGAGCTGGCGATGATGACAAAGCAAGACAGGAGTGGCGCAAACACAGTTTAGTTTGACTGATGGTACTCGCAAACCCGTTCCTCCAACCGAATCAGCACTAATACGGTCATAAGAGCAGATAGTCTACTCATCCATTTCCCCCCACCCATGATCCCTCTCTCAGTCTCTCTCGAGACCTGGACTCCATTAGAGCACTGCCTGGGGCACTGAGGAACAGAGCCTTTGCACAGACAACACTTCCTGCTTGGGGAGAGAGTCTAATGCTGCAGTGGAGAGAGCAAGAGAGAGTCGTACAGGGATGGGAAGATGAACAAAGGGGAATGAAGATGTATAAAATATTCAGCTAGAATGGCCAGGGAGGGGGAGAGACTATATTCTCCATATCCAGAACTGAGAGGCTAAAGTAAATGTGTTGTTCTGCTGCAATAAAATGGGTGATCCAATAGGCATAATGCACACCGACCGGGATGTCAGAAAACAAAGACATAACATACAAATTCCCCTCAAAAGTAAATGAACTGGCTTCAACCACACGCAACCACAGTGCATTAATTACACCAACACACCCACCGGACAATTTAATCTTTGACCACTAAAAGAAATGTCTAAACCAGGGGTGTCCAATACTGCTCCTGACGGGCTACCATTCTAGAGCGTTTAGCTACAACCCCTAACCAAAACACACCTGAACCAACTAATCAAGGTCTTCAGGATTACTTGAAAAGAACAAGTGTGTTGGAGGAGGGTTGGAAATGAAGTCTGCAGGAAGGTAGCCCTCCAAGGAGCAGGGTTGGCTACTCCTGGTCTAAACCAAGGAATTGAAAACCTAGTGGCTCCCCAGCACTGCACATTTTGGATGTTTCTTGTAGTGGACACACCTGGTTTGAAAACCCCTTGACTGAACTGTACCAGCTTGGTTGATTAACAAAGGTGGCTGTTCAGCCTTGCATCTGCACTTGTCATGTTGACCAATACTGTAACACAAATGCAGACAAACCCATGACTCAGAGCTCATACATCATAATTATAATCTCACCGTGGCCAGCAACGGTTTGCATACAAAACACACCAGATTACTCTGGATTAACACAGCACTCTCTGCATCTTCATATTTCCAGGATGGCTGGCTCTTCAGGCATGATATAATGCAGTTAACCACACACATGCATACGCACACAAAAAGAAAGCATTGCAACCATAAAGCCCCTGACCTAGATCTTAACGCTGCCCGATTTCGCTGTCAAAATCCGTCATTGACTTGTTTAACCACTGCAAATATCATCCTCCTCTGCGTCATTTTAAAAACAACCTTTTGGTTGCAGAGCTTTGCTTCCTTGTGCTAGAAGCTTGTAGTGGCAGGGCGAGCAGGGGATTTTTCATTGAAGCCAGATTGTGATCATGAAAAAATCTGCAGGATGGCTTCCTCTCTCGCTCTCGACACATACGCACACACTTTTCTCAGCCTGAAACTTGGAACGGAGGTCTGGTTTAGTAAGTAGGGAGAAGGAAAAGAGAGGGTGTGTGTCAGAAAGGGAAGGCTGAAAATGAAAACAACAATCTAGAATAAATTATCTATTTAGAGGAAAAAGTGTAGATCGACGAGAAGTAGTTGAGGTTAGCTGTTGTAACTCATTTCTAACACCATGACTCTCTCACATTAAAGACTCTAAACATTTCTCATCAGGGAGCTGTGTGTGATGACAGCTATTAATTCCTTACACCAGCAGGCATGGTGGAAGGTTTGACAGTGATAAGGGCTCCCTCTTTTCAGCCACATACCAACACAGCGGCCCACACCAAACTTCACAATCCAACATACCGCACAGCGTTTGCAAAGATAGATGACCTTCATTCGACTCTACTCTTCTGGGGTTACTCTTCTCAACATATGCCTACTCTTCCTACCCTGGGACAGTTGACAAGAGGCCAAAAAACTCTGGCAAGACCACAGCTGTAGCAGGTATTTAAGATGGACAGTGTCTTTGGGGACTGGTTCTCTTGTGTTGACTATATTTGTGGCTTCCCTCACTTAAGAGTATTGAAAGGAACATGAAACCTTTGTCTAAATTTGTTGGATAAGGAGGCATACATGTTATAAATCGCACTGACAGTGTGGCCATATGCCTACTCTTCCTACCTTGGGAAAGTTGACAAGAGGCCAAAAAACTCTGGCAAGACCACAGCTGTAGCAGGTATTTAAGATGGACAGTGTCTTTGGGGACTGGTTCTCTTGTGTTGACTATATTTGTGGCTTCCCTCACTTGAGAGTATTGAAAGGAACATGAAACATTTGTCTAAATTTGTTGGATAAGGAGGCATACATGTTATAAATCGCACTGACAGTGTGGTTGACAAATAGAGATGCATATTTCAGTTTTTCTGCTCTGTTCTGAAGGTATGAGTGAAGGTTTGAGAAAAGGCGGGCATGTTTGAAATCTAGCGGGAATGGTGTGTCTGAATGAAGTGTCTTCTGGCTACAACTGGGTTTATGACCTTAAGATGCACCAATTTGAAACTGGATATTTAAAATCCATTGCAACAATGGCAGAGTTTAAGCGCTCTTAAAACAATTTAATTGTTCAAGGTTGCCAAGTCACTGTACCGCTGGTTGCTACTCAACTGATATATCCAACTTTATCAGGCAATGGTACACAAAAGCTTCATCATCTCCACCTACACTGAAATTCATCAGATTGCAAGTTAAAGGGATCATGAACTGCCCTTTTTTGTTATTTTGTACTGTTCTCTGAGGTCCACTTATAATGTTATCAAGATTTTTACATCAAAAAACATCATCATTTAGAAGTAATAGGCTACTTTCTGTCCTGTTTTGATCCCCCTCATTGAAATGCTCTGTTTGAATAGGTGTGGGACCACTGGTATGATTGATGACAGTTGTGTATGTTTGACAGCCTACATCCTTCATAGATGGACGCTGCTGTGATTTAGGTTAAAAACGCATAAATACTCAGTACCTATATCAAACAATCTGCAATAGCAGACAAAACAATAGTGACCACATAATAAAAACAGTTATTCACACTTGTGTGGTGTGACATTACTGTCAGATCCAATATAGTCTGTACAGCATCGTCTTTTATTTTAAATCTTTCTGAAAATCCTGCGTCAAATTGTGATTTGTTTGTAAATGAATCCGCTGTAAAATGAAGTTAACAAAATACCAAGTTCTTACTGATGCGGTCTGGAACTTAATTAAAAATAAAGTTCACCCACTCTTTCCTAATGTTACGATCAGAATGAAGGCAATGCAAAGACTCAGTTTTTCTACTTGGCACTGCACAACATCTTGTCTTCGGATCAGTCTTTATCGTTTGGTTTCTGCGTAGACCTGCGTTTTCCTCTCTCGTTATTTAAACTACATGCACGAATCGGTGGGAGGGGCTAAACAGGCAGTAATGTAGAAACAGGCGTTGATCTTCATCTGCGGAGGCGGGGTTTAGCCACACTATTATGTCATAAAGTGGCACATTTCACAACCTGTTATTTAGGCAGATTGGCTTCAATATAAGCTGTTTTTATGGCGCTTTTCCACTGCATGGTACGGCACGGTACGGTTCACTTTTGGGGGGTTTTCCACTGGGTACAGTACCTGGTACTTTTTTTAGTACCACCTCGGTTGGGGTTCCAAGTGAACCGTACCGTTA
>NW_015660490.1:558595-560042 GCF_001515625.1 Sinocyclocheilus rhinocerous | reverse complement strand
GCTCTATGAAGACTCTAAGCGGGTACAAGAATCAAGGGTGTTTGTATGTGGGTTGCTAGGTTAATCAGGAGATTGTAGATAGAGTGTCAATGGTCCATTTGAGATATAGGTGGCGGTAATGCACTTATAAGTCTGCGATCCGCCGTAAAGCAACAAGAAGAAGAAGAAGAATCAGCACAGCCAGCGAAGGATCGAACGCAACTGTTTTGAATGAGCGCACCTTTTTTTAACAACCAAAAAGTTTTGTTGTCTGTTGCGGAAGAACAGACGTTCCTCTCGTTGATAGCAGAGGAGCGGATCCAGCGAGAGCTTGATGGGGCAATGCGGAATGAAATAGTTTTTTTTAGGAGTCGTGGTAGTAGAGGCGGCGCAACTATAACGACATGTGAATAATCCCGCCCACTCTAAAGCGGTACTGAACTGCAGTGGAAACGCAAACCATGCCGAGCCGTACTGAGCCGAGTCGTACCACGCAATGGAAAAGCGCCATTAGACTAATAATCGTTTTGAGTTCTGAAACTTACAGGATGTTTTTATAGTACAATGTCTTCTTATATGTCAAAAGATCAAGGGAATTTTGATTTCTCAGTTCATGACCCCTTTAATATCTGCTAAACATGTAATTTATGTATACATTATGTAAATGATGTAAGTATGTATACATTAGCAAACAGCTAATGGTACCTCAAGTCACCAGCTCTTAAATGAAAATGAATGACTTCTGGTCAGTTTTGTCACTGCTGACAGTGTGCCATGCACTGAACGCGCTCTCCTCCACATCACGAGTAGACACGCCCCTTATTGCTGATTGGCTACAAGTTTGTTTTGCGATTCGGCCCGAATCAGTTTTATAAAGTGTTTTTGAAAAATCACTTACTCTGCCTTTAAGGCCAAGAATGATCAATCTTCAGAATATTCAGCCTTTATCAAACATACCTGAACCAGCTAATCACGGTCTTCAGGATTACTAGAAACTTGAAGCAGTGTGTTGAAGCAGGTTGCCAGTGTGCAGGAAGGTGATCCTCTAAGAGCAGCATTGGACATCCCTGGACTACGGTCAACAAATGGTTGAGGAAGAGACCTTATAGGGGCTAAATTTAATACCACAGTCTAAAAACACTGCAATCAAACTTTATACATTCAAACCATAAAATGTAGTGGTTAAACGGATCGTAGTTGATCCGTGATCCGTACGGACCAAGCCCCACGGTTCGGCACGCATGTGATCCGCGGATTAATTGCAAAATGTAACCATAATAGAGTATAAGTTTATCATTTGTTCGTATTTACACAAACAAGGAATTTTAAACAATTCCAGAGAGAAAAGGCGAAAGGGAACTCGATTTGTTACTCGTGCGCTGTTTTCTACGCGCACAGCCACACACACATGAAGTGCGCACATGCGTTTCAGACGGCGCGCGAACACCGAACTGAATCCTCTTCTGAA
>NW_015660490.1:555275-558357 GCF_001515625.1 Sinocyclocheilus rhinocerous | reverse complement strand
GGTTCGGCACGCATGTGATCTGCGGATTAATTGCAAAATTTAACCATGATAGAGTATAAGTTTATCTTTTTGTTCGTATTTACACAAACAAGGAATTTTAAACAATTCCAGAGAGAAAAGGCGAAAGGGAACTCGATTCGTTACTCGCACGCTGTTCTCTACGCGCACAGCCACACACACATGAAGTGCGCACATGCGTTTCAGACGGCGCGCGAACACCGAACTGAATCCTCTTCTGAATCCTCTGAACAGACACATACACATAAAATTATGACAAAATATAATTTCATCTCGACAATCATTCAGGTAAACGCAGTCATGTCTCAAGTGAATGAAAACAGCTGAGAAAGAAATCGGATGTGATGTGTATCATTATATCGGATCCGTGCATCAGGTCTTAAAGGGACAGCGGCCTATAAATACTGCTGCTGTCATTAATGATCATCAAACAACAAAACAGCTGTGATAAAAATCTATATTTAATTTATACAGTGAACACTATGCAGTGTTATTTTCCCTAATTATTACATTTCTGCATTTGAATACTACCAACCTTATTTTATTTGTAACATATTCTGTTGTATTTATCTATGCTTGTAATTTGTGTATTTGTTCTTATTTTTGCTGGCTGTTCTCTTGTGTCTTTAATCATGTTTAAACTTTCTTAGTTAATCTAGTAGTATTTGCTGTGGTATCAAAGTAGTACTTCGCTTTAAGTAATAAATGGAAAGCAAGTTAAATCGAAATATTTTTCTTTTCTTGCTGATCCGAAAAATTATCCGATCCGTGGGTCAAAAACCGTAATGTGATCCGAACCGTGAGATTTGTGATCCGTTGAACCACTAATAAAATGTGTACAGACACACCCTCAACACCCTCGCATAAACAGTCAGGTACAAACGTACACAGTGCTACCACACAAAGAGGCAATTATAATTACACAATGCTTCCTTCCTTCAGGGCCGGACACTCCCTTCCCAGCTGCCAATCTATCCCACTAACATCAGAGATTTACAGGCTAATTGGCTGGTTAATTGTACTAAGGCACAGGTGTTGGGGGCTGGAGGTACAAAGAGGGTCGTCCAAGCCTTGAAAGTCCCTAGGTCAATCTCAAACCATGAACCAAAAACAGACACTTTGCTTGAGGGAAACTAGCTTTGTTAAAAAACGAAAGACTATGTACAATCTCTGTTGAACCTGAATTCATATTGTAGGAGCATGGATCAGAGTTTCCATACTTTTTGACTAATGAATTTTCATGACTTCTCCTCTAGTTATTTATAAACACTGGGTAAGGTTTTTAGGAATCATTCCAATTGAGAGTGATTTGCTAATGAATCATTCAGACGATTTGTGAACTGGTTTGATTGATTAACTGAAAAGAGCTGATTCAAAAGAGCTTTGCAATCTTAGTTTTGTTTTAGTTTAGCTGTTCATTCAATAACATTCAAAGATCAATAATCCATGACTTTTTCAGGCCTTGAAACTCCCTGATGTTTTCAGGTTTTCCATAATCGTGGGAACCCTGTTGGTTTATATGTATTGATATATAGTATGTGAGTTAAGCAAGCATGTGCTATATGTAAACACCATAACCTATGGGATACCAGCACAGAAGGGTTACTTTCTTTCAAACAGATGGTTCTTCCACACATACACTACACTTAATGTACCATCTGCTCTTGCAATGATAGAGAGTGTCAAAGTCTCTGATACACAAACGCACACACTCATTAACCAGTTTGGTCTCTTGAGTCTATAACATTAAAACACTTTCTTCTTTGATGCAGGCAAGAAATATTTTCTTGCACTTCAGGATTATGACACCAATTGAAACAAAGGACAAGATCGCTGTGTGAGAGCTTTAAGTGTGAAATCCTACATTTCAATGGCTACATTCACACAGTCAGGGTTTGGGATTTACAACTGTATTTAATAACAGTTGTGATTCTCATACAACAGCTTATAGGAGCAGCTTGAATATAATATGTATAAATGAATAACCAACGTCAAGCCACTCTTCTGCTCTCAAGATAGCCATGAATAAAGCCTGGAATCATAATGACAGTGACCAAAGTAACAGCCTAATTGTGGTGCCTGGGTAGTCTTATCACAATTGATTATGAAGTTATTTAATAAAGCAACTCCAATAGAGACACATATGTCAAACACCTTAATTAAACTTTTTTTTAAATAAAGTGCAGACAGCAGAATTTGGGTCACGCACAGACAACAAACCTGAGCAGCTCTGGTGACAGTAACTGGATCAAAAAACTTGAGCCACATTTCCATGCCACAGTTTTAGTACTTCCTGTCAGTTGGCAGTTCTGCTGATAACCAGAGAGAGAAGCCTTCAATATGGTAATCTACATTTTAATGGCATTGTAATAAACCTATAAATTCCAGTCCTGATACAACCGAAGTAAACCAACAAGACAAAGTGAGAGAGAAAGATAAAGGACTCTACAGAAGAAGAATACAATGATCTGACAGGGAGTTACCAGGGCTTGGCAGCAGCAGCAGTTCACTAATGGGGCACATTCACTTAACAGAGTGTTGTAAAATTCTCATATATGCCCCGACATGCTGCTAGCACCCGAAGCAGGAGATGATGGTGCACTTTCCCCTTCTGATTAATGACACTGTGGAAAACATGGGGCGGAAGTTCTCAACGTGCAAGAGAGGGACGGAACAAATCATTCAAAACTAACAAACAACTTAACCCTCAATCGGTCCCTGGGGTCAATATGACCCCAATCAACTTTTACTTAGTTTAAAAAAATGGTTCCCTTCATCTCAGTGGAATAAGATTTTGTGACTTTTCAACATTTTATATCTATATTCACATTAATAAACTGGGCTTGATTCGGTTGTTCTGAAGGTATGTAAAAACATTTTTTACAAATCTGTCCCTTGGGGTCAATATGACCCCACATTGAAATGAATGGGAAATGTGAAAAAATTTATATATTTTTTTTTTCATTTGCAAAATAAATAAATCCGGCATAAATCTGAAAATTTCCACACAGAAATGAAGGCCTGGTACTAGAGCACAAATGCAATGTATAAAAGACATGCTCAC
>NW_015660490.1:546832-554910 GCF_001515625.1 Sinocyclocheilus rhinocerous | reverse complement strand
TTTTTTTTACACTTGGTTCATTAAAATCAATAATATGCAACTACAATCTGACTCTAAGTCTTGTCCTTTAGGTGTGTCTTATGTGGCATTTTTCTGTCAAATTTCTGTGGCATTTTTTTAAAACAGACATTTCAAAATGCATCAAAAACCACAAACAATTATACCATTTGAAAGAATATTTATTTTTAATGTCTTTTCTAATGTTTATATATACATAAATTCACAATGTATCACAAAAGTTGTGATAGAAGCAGTTGGCCACATCCAGTAAAATGAATGGCTCTCTATGGCCCTCTGCTGGTCAAAACAATTTCTTTCCTAAACTGTAATCCTTTTAGGTTTATTTCTAACCAGCAGATGGCAGAATTCTACACCTAACACCTAATCAATATCCAGAAGCAACTTAAATTAAATTTAGGTCATCATTTAATTGATTTTTTCATTAAAAAATTTATATTTCACATGCAAGCTAATGGTGTAGTTGAGGAATTTTGTGGTAAATAGGTACAAAAGTACTTCATATCTCCCAAAACACAGCATTAATGTATAGATGAGAAGTAAACCAAAAAAATGATATATTATTTGTATGATTAAAAATTTATATATTTTTCACAATTACTCTTTCAATGTTTGGGGTCATATTGACCCCAAGGGCCTTAGATGTAAACAGGAAACGAGGACCATAAGGCAGAGGATGAGAGTGTAAGAAAAAAACCCAAATGCTAAGCGAGCACAAGGCATCTGACTCACTCTCTAGAGAGTGAAAGAAAACTATGAAAACACCTGAACCTGCCATGGTGTCAATTATAGATAATGACTTTTTACTTGTTGCCACAGTAACTAGTTCTTGCAGCACTGGCAGATGGCTGTGGACATTGTTTTCTACTTGTTTTCTTCAGAGAGGGCAACTCAAAAGACCACAAGAATAAAATAATTTCTGCCTTTTTAAAGGATTAGTTCACTCAAAAATGAATTTTCTATCCCTTTCTGTACAAAGTATCATGTTGTTTTCAAATTCCATATGACTGACTGACTTTTGTGGAACACGGAAGGAAAAATATTGAAGAATTTACTGTTCATTCTTTTCATACAATTACAAGGCAATAGAGGCTTTCAAGCTCCAAAAATGACACAGATGCACAATTAAACTATCGCTAATGTGGTCTATCTATACAACTTATGTTGCTACATTCATGGTCTTCTGAAGCTATATGACAGAACTAAAAAGTCACAATGAAACGGAAGTAGCAACAGTACCTTCACAGTGTAACGAATTAGAGAAAAAGACAAAAAAAATGTAGGCCAGGGGCTTGTTTCTATCCATCAGTAGAGTTTAAGCAGACTAAATGAATAGAGAATCTGGAATATGTCAATAGACAGTCTGTTGTTTAACTGAAAAATCAAGTTATGACATTTTAATTAAATATAATGAGGCTAAAAAAGGCATAGATGATTAATTAAAAATAAAATCAATAACGCATTTAAAAATTAGATAGGATGAATTTTCATATCAGGCGGACTTCAATGTCATGCACTAAAGATTCTAATATCCGCCCTAGCTGGAGTTCTTGACAGAAATATTGATGTGCAACTCATGATCAAATAATTCTTAAGAGTAAGATCATTCAAATTAATTGCTTAATCTGGTTTATAAAAGCAGTTTGAAATGCATTTAAGTAAGAGTGTTCAACTCACGGACATGTTCAGTTCATTGGAGAGGAAGTTTATCAGTGAATAATGACTTAAAATTCATTCTATTAATCACAAAGACCTATTGAGTTGAGCAGATTTTAAAGTTTTTTTTTTCCTTTCTGAAGTTAGAAAGCTCTGGTCTGCAGTCATTCTAATTGCTGGAAAAGAGTGACCAACACAAATTGTCTTTTTCGGTTAAAAATTTCTGTAATATGTCATCATTTTCTGTTTTGTCAAAACCAGATACCCAAGAAAACCAAAAAAAAGAGAGGTCGCACAAACAAGAGAGAGTATGTGTGTGTTTTTCTTGCTCGGTCAGACTCGCCTCTGGCTTTGGCAGTTGCGAAAACAGCCCTGAGGCTAGAAGTTGGAGGGTTTTGTGCTTGCTCGTCCATTTTAAATAGGCATTCAGATGGGGAATGCCATTAGCCCCATCCTGCATGTACTGACTCAGCCATGGGCAGCAATAACCTCAGACTCCTCAGAACAGCAGAACAGCAGCCCTCAACATTGCTCTTAATGGACAGGGCCTCTCAGTTATACCTGAGGAAGAGGAACCAATTGACTATTACAGTGGTTCCCAACCCTGGTCCTGGAGGTACCCCAACACTGCATGTTTTGCATGTCTCTTTAATCAAACACACCTGATTCAAGTCATCAGCTCATTAGTAGAGAATTCAAGACCTAAAATTGGTGTGTCAGAGAAAGGAGACATGCAAAATGTGCAGTGTTGGGGTGCCTCCAGGACCATGGTTGGGAACCACTGGACTATTACACCAACACATTTAAAGTGGCAGTGTGTAATTTCTGTGCCACTAGATGCACCAAACAGAATTGCACGATGTTGTTTAAGCCAAGGATGTTAAGAACAGCTGGAGAAAGCTATTCGTTAGCATTCCCAGAAATCTCAGTGGCAGTTCCTCTGAAATTTATCATCTTTGCGTAAAGGAAAAGGATGTTAAAGTACCATAAAACAACTTGAAATAAATCAACCTTTTCCACTGAAAATCTACACTGAGCTGTTATAGGGTTAATTGTTTGAAGCACACAAATAAACCTGACTAGTTTTGCGGAAGCTCAAATGCGCTTGTGTGAAATAAAAAAAATAAAAAGAAGATTTTCTTTTATGATTTCTTTATGAACTTCTTGAAGTTTTGGAGTAATGGACTTTCAATAGAGGTTTGGATTGACATACTGCAGAGGTAAATGATAACAGTAAATAATGACAGAACTTAAATTTTTTGGTCAACTATCCCGTTGCGACCTGACCTCAAGAACCGGAACATTCTAATTAATTTCAAAGATCCGACTCAAAAGAATGATTCGTTCAGGAATCATTCACTGCAACTCTTCTCGCTGAAGAGAGCTAGTGTGGATGTCAAGATTTTCAGTAAATGAGTGGCAACCGCTGAAGTGTGTACATGGCCATCAGGTGTCAAAATCCACTAGAGTACAATATGAGATGCGTTGCAGAATCTAAAGCACCCCACGATGCCTCATCTACCCTCTGAAGGTAGTGGACTATCACCATCCGAATCACAGCAGGTGGCGGGGACACAGCCACATGTCTCCAATGTTCTGTTCCTGTCGCAAACAGCATGAAAGCAGTTGAAGGCACCTATCAGTACGCAAGGAGGCCTCACACATTCACAGCGCAGTGGTACCCTCTGCCAACAGTGCGGCCAAGCAGAAGAATAAACAGCAGCTTGAAGGGCTACGGAGGCTGAAAGTGTTAGCGCAGGCTCCGCTGGCCAGATTGTGAAGGGACCTCGGAAGCGTCTGCCAGAGTAGTTCTACAAGAAAAAGTCAAACATTCATGCATACGTCTGTGTTCGAAAAAGGTGAATGAAAACATTTAGCTTGTGTTAATCTGAGTGTTTTTAGCAGCCCTCCTGTTTCATTCTGTTTTAGCATTCTCCTGATCTCTTCCGCTTTCATCTCCATTCCCACCCAACCTGCGTTTTCACAACCTCATGACTGGCACAGCCTCTCACTGCCGCCACTTTTCCCAGGCCCTCTCAGGCTCGAGTTCGACCACACCTGCTGCAACTTTACAACCAAATCTTCATTCTAGGGGTCGACCGATTATCGGCCTGGCCGATTATCGGCGCCGATATTAAGCATTTTTATGATTATCGGTATCGGTCATTTTCAAAACCGATTCGCAGATAAAATAACTTAATTTTGAAACGCGCTATTTGGCTCTGATGCAGCCTGTCAGAACTCACCACTCTGTGGCCTAAAGCAGTCTCCGCCCACCGCTCATCTGATTTGTTGGGAGTCATGAGTCCGACCAATCAATGCGGAATTCACTCTCACTCCAAAAGCGCTTGCTAACTGCAGCTGCTTCAATGATCACGCACGGGATTTGCCGCCACCTGCTGGCGGTTTCAGTTTCATTTTTAGCATATAATTTCCGTTATTTAAATCATTTAATATTTCTGTATTCAAAATTGTATTTAAAACGTACTTGATCTGTAATAATCGGTATCGGCATCGGCCTTGAAAAACACATACCGGTCGACCCCTACTTCATTCAACGTGCAGTTATGTCACTCTTAACATCTTTTTCACTCTCTACACAGAGAAACACTCACTATACTTACTACTTTGAGCTGTAGTGCACTACAAAGTGAGCAAATGTCCTTACCAAGGGTACTTTGTGGTCTGTGAATATGGAATAAGAGGCTATATCAGATTTAAGGACTAGCAAAACTACAAATTTTCATTACAAACTAGTTAAGTGTTTTGTGATGAATTAAGAGACTTAGCAAAAAGCAAAAATACTGAACTCCCTTAAAAATATTTAATAGTATTGCTGAAAAGTCAATACTAAAATGCAACATACACAGAGATAGACAAACACACAATAACAATCATCCGAAAGTAAAGCCTATGTCAGGGCTCTACAGTGCGACCATTTCAGTCGCATTTGCGTGTGAGAAAAAGGTTTCTACGTGTTTTTGCAGCGTTGAGTAATGTATCACAGACATATCTCACGAATCCTTTCATAAGCAAAATGTAGACAGGGTGTAAATAAGGGATTCATTGCGCAGTGTAGAGAGCTTCGTTGATTATAAATGTGAAATCGCGATGAACTAAGATTAGTGACAGCTTTTAATTATTTTTAAGGGAGTTTGTAAATGTGATACTGTTTTAATACAACAATTCAATAAACAAGAAGTTAATATTAAGTGACTTACATTGTCTGACTATAACACTATTGTCTGATTTTGCTCTATTTCGTCGTCGAAAATAGTTTAAAACACAGACACAGCGGAGCCGCTGCGCATCCCCATTCAAACACAGCGTTGTTTCGTTTATGAATGAACGGGCGTATTTAAATGAATCTACTTTGTCAGTGATTCATGATTACCCATTCATAAAGACAGTCACTTGATTCATTCCTGAATGAATCAGCCGTTCGAATGAATCAATTGAATGAATGATTCAATGATAAAATCAGTGACTTACTGCCACCTGCTGGCAGTTTGTTTCATTTTTAAAGTATCTTTTCAGTTATTTAAATCATGTTCCTGAACGATACTTTTTTCGATACCAATTTTATGAAATCAATTTTAACAAGATTAGTTAGTGTTTGTTTTAAAACGCATAGCTGATTTTGAACGTGCTCCTAAAAAGAAAAGTAAGCGTAGAGCCCTGATGATATTACATGGGGCAACTTTTTGATCAATTTTGCTGGGCAATGTTGCTGTCAACGGGCAACCAGTGGAGACACTGGGCCCACGACCGATCTGAAGTATCCAGATAGAATTTGTTGGCCATTCTCAATGGGAAAGTGCCCAAGCAACATTGCTCAAAAAAGTTGCCCTTAATAGAAAGAACTGAATCAGGTTGGTATCCGAATGTGGTCACCTGGGTCAAGCTAGCTGAAATAGAAAAATATTAGGTTCTGTCTATTGCACAAATCAAAGTTATTTTGAGGAAATATAGAATGGCACTGCTTTCTGACCTTTTGCAATTTATTTTTATTTTTTTTAACTTTTTGAATGTTTACTTGAACACCCAATACTGCTTAAAAAACAAAAAACCAAACTATAAGCACTGTTCATTACAAACTGTTTACTTGTCTAAACAATCACTTGAAAAAACATCTTTAAGACTTCATGCTATTGTTTTTTATTTAATTTACTTTGTTGTATGCTTTGTAAACTTTAACATTTATAATACCTAACTTCTTAAAAAAACTTTCTATTTGTTTATTTGATCTGCTTGTAATTTGTTTCTTTGTTCTTTATTATTGACTAAAGAGTACAAGTCATGTTTTAATTTAATGAACTACGTTGAATAGTTTCTCTAATATTTATCTTCTTTTTTCTTTTGATTTATTTTTATTTCACTGTTCTTTATTACTGACTGAAAGCTACAAGCTTCTGTTTTTAATTTAAAATACTGTTAACATTTACTAATAATTTAATATAATAAATGATTATAATATAATATAACATAATAAATGATTATAATATAATATAACATAATAAATAATCATTTAATATAATATAACCAATTTAATAATTTGTTAAAGTATATTCAATAACATACTAGTTTTGGCTGTGGCATCAAACTAGACTTCGAGAATTAAGAAAAATATCATCGGCACTGGTACCAGCTATTGATATTTTAGTGCCATGTCAGCCCAGCATTGTTATTGGACATTGCCATATAATTCTCATCTCTACCCATCAATCTGGTTTCATTTGTTAACCTGCTTTGGCTCGTCTTCCTCTCCCTCAGCCCGCCTGACATCCATTGATTACCACATGTGATCTGTTGACTGATTATGAGCTTTTTCATTGTGGAGATATATTTGAGTGCTATATAAGCATTTAACACAAGCTTTGACAGCAGAGGCAAAAGGGGGAGGGCAACTTGACAGGTCCTAGATTTTCCTGCAAGATAGCGTAAATTACGGTCAAGCTCTTGAGACTCAGGCAGGCATGCTGACCAGACGACCTTCAGCGGGGTTAATTCATAATGCCCAGTACACAAGAGAGGAATGGAGTGGACTTTGATAAAAATCTACTCTCAGACAAGGGAAAAGTAAGGGCCGGAGAGAAAGGAATAAACGAATTAAGCCAGATAACCCAGTGCTCTGACTGCACTTTGTGAGCCAACGCTATGGCAGAAAGCAGCAGAGCCCTAAGTGCACTTTCATCCATTACAGCATCCAGCAGCACAAATGAGGAACTTTAGAGAAACGGCACAACAACAATGTGAAGGTTAAAGGAAATGGACAAAATATAGGCTTGCACAGAGAGGGATTTCTCAGAACCCAATCTTTTAAAACAACAAAGGCCTTAATAACGTACAGTTCACTATATGCGGAGTCAGAAATACTTCTCAGAGGTTCGATCCTGGAGCGTTTGCTAGGCCTGTATTGCCTCAAATACAGAAAAATCACAGGCTTGAGACAGGCAAATACTTGAAGCTCAAGGTTTCAGCATCAATAAGCAACAATGAATGAAAAAAACTGAAATGAAAATGACTGCAAGAAGAAGTGAATAAATGGCGTTTTCTTAGACCCTTAAAATAAGATTGTGGAAAAAACCCTAATGATGATTATTGAGAAAGAACCATACTCAATTTGTTTGTTTAAATGGCAGTATGAACTTCTAAATAAATTATTAGACTACATTTTACAAGATAATACTATTTTGGTCTTTCTATATCTCACGGTTAATTCAAAGAGTTTTTTTTTTTTTTTACTGTTCCTTTGAAACTGTGAAATTTACTAGCAATTTCAGGGTGAAACTTGTTTTAAAATAAATTTCACAATTTTATTTAACACGTAATTATTCCAACAAACATCAAAAGGTAACTATATATAAATTTGCTGTGACACGCAACATGTTCAGGTTGCCAGGTTGCTGCTATGCAGTTGCTAAAGTATTTACCATGTTTTAATACAGTTATTATTCTGAACCCATACGATTCGGTTCCCTCTAGGGCTGGGCGATATGACGATATTATCGTATATCGACGATGTCTCGTAAGTATCGCGATGTCGATGTCAACAGTCAGGTAACAGACGATTATCGACATTATCGGAAAAAAATGACAAATGATAAACCTAGTAAGTTGTAAAAAATATTTTACATAGCCCCATAGTCACCATACAGGTCTTTTTGCATGCAAGAATGAAATAATTTAGTAGGAGGGTTGGACATCGAAAAGCTATTCCAGTTTCGGAAATCAGATCAGATGCATAAGGTCAGGAATTAAATTACTTGTTATAAAATTACATTTCGATTCTGCTTCTCGTTTTCTGTATGCGCTTTTATTGTGATTTTAAAAGATTCAACTGCAAGAAGACGAAATAGAACTCACTTCTGCACTCACGCGCTGTTTTCTGTGCTGCACACATG
>NW_015660490.1:546081-546257 GCF_001515625.1 Sinocyclocheilus rhinocerous | reverse complement strand
TGGCGAAACAATGCAATCGACACAAACGTTATGTGGCAGTTACTTTCAAACGTGGATTTGCTCTATTTTGGTCGCGCTACCATAGACATCAATATTTATATCTGAATTATAAACTTTCATCACAGTATTTCTGTGATAATATGAATGACTGTATGACAGAAATAATACTGTGTAGT
>NW_015660490.1:537682-545986 GCF_001515625.1 Sinocyclocheilus rhinocerous | reverse complement strand
CAGACTGCATAATGATGAAAAACCACAAACATGACAGGTATAATTCAAATCAGCGCACATTTCAGTGCAATATTTTTACAGATCGGCAGTGCGAACGCAGATTTGAATGATCCGGTAAGACTTTTTCAAAGGTTTAATAGACACGGGAGAATCGTTGTCATTTAGAAATGAGATTGTGTGGTTGTCTGAATCGAGATCGCGATCTTTTAACGATTAATCGTGCAGCTCTACTGCACACATACACAAAACGCACGCAAAAAAGCCGACTCTTATATACGCGAACACTGGACTGAGCTCTCTTTCTCGTATTCTTACACATTTGAATGGACAAATACACAGAATTATATCAAAATATCCCATAAATACAATCGGTTATGTCTTAAGTGAAACGATCAAATTACGTTTACGTTTAAAGAGCTGAGAAAGAAAACAAGGGTGTATTTTTCAAGACAATATTATATGACATCAACATGCATTTATCATTCTTATAATCACCGCCAGAATGTCAAACTTCACCATGATGAACTTAAAATTGGGTTCTATTATTTTTCCTCAACAGTTCTCCTCACAAAACGAAATTCATTTCAAACACAAATTTGATAAGAACAGAGTGGAAATTATTAGCACCACCAAAATACCAGCAAAGCTAATGTTTTCTGTTAGCTTAAGCACAAACTAAGAAAAGTAAAACCAAACTTTGTGGCAATAATTAAGACCAAACGGAACACGGTGTGTGTTCATGGTGCATGTCGGCAATGTTGTTTTGGTGGGGGCGGGGCGTGGTGGAGGTGGGGCTTAGGTAGACGATATTATCGGATATCGCGGTATTTTTTAAAGGCGATTATCGATACGATATTTTTAACATATCGCCCAGCCCTAGTTCCCTCCTTCAATAAAAGTCTATGGGTTTTACATCTGTTTTATCATCTCATAGCTTATAAAAATACCAGCACACCTCTTCTCAACAAGCTGGACAATTCGCCGTCCATAGAGCAAACTGTGTGGGACATGTTAAACTCCGAAGTTTAATACTGAAGATTAAGGGCTTTGAAGAAATTAATGATGTCTGCATTTAGAAAGCACCACTAAATAGGCCGCACTTGATATCTAGACATCTTTTTGAGCTAAATGCCCATATCCCTATGAGCTTGTCCAATTTATCCACTCAAACGCTCTACGAATATAGCAGCGGATCTTGATTAACAATTCTACTCCTCCACATACTCTAATAAGCTTCTTTTTGCTTGTCAGGCAAACTGTAATTACTCTTTTCAACATCACTTTACTTAAAAAAAAAAACCTCTGGTGGCCTGAAAAGACTAGCATAGACTCATGACATGAAGTTACAGTAAAAAGAGGATGGAGAGTTGACCACTGGGTTTTCCATCAATTTTAGTTTACTGTTGCATTGGGTACAAGGACATACAGTTTTACACAGGTTTTACAATCATGAATTCCCTTATCTGTCATTTAGATTTCTGCTTTGTGTTTAAAGCCTTGATTGATAAGACTTTTTACAAAAGAATAATGTCTGTGATAAAAGGTTAAATGAAGGGATACAGACAAGTGACATTAGCCCTGTTCCAAAACCTATAAAGCCACCTTCACAGGCAGCATTATAGGTTGGTGTGCTCTTGATGTGCTGTTCTAGAAAGTAGGCAACCTTTTTATGCGACGTTTTAAGATAACTTGGCCATATTTATACAAAATAGTATAGCACATATCCTATACCCTATTTATGAGTTATGAAAAAAGATGGATTATGCAAAAGAAATGACTATAAATATATGCATAACTCATATAATACTCAAAATTCTTGATTAAAATAAGCTAATAACTAAAATGTTGTGTGCTATGTATATTTATAGTTTTTCCCTAAATTGTTTTAAAATTTTTATTTTAACATGTTTAATATATTCAGCATCTGTGCTTTAATGATTTCAATGTTTTATTGTAATATTTTTTATGTTTATGTGATCTAATTTCATGGTTTCAGTTTTTAATTTCATTGTGCTCAATCTAGATTTTTTTATTTTTTTTTATTATTTTTTTATAGAAGACAACCAAAGTTTGGAATCAATAAGATTTCCCTTTTTGTAAATAAAATATTTTATTCAGCAGGGATGCATTAATTTGATCAAAAGTAACAGCAGTGATATTTACACTGTTAAAAAAATATTTCAAATAAATGCTGTTCTTTTGCACTTTATATTCATAAAAAAATCCTGAAAACCGAGTATTGTGATTTCCACAAAAATATGAAGCAGCACAACTAATTTTAACATTGATAATGATGAGAATTGTTTCTTGAGCAGCAAATCACATTATTAGAATGATTTTTGAAGGATCATGTGACACTGAAGACTGGAGTAATGATGCTGAAAATTCAGCTTTGCATCAAATAAATTACATTTTAAAATATATTAAAATATAATACATATATTTTTAATGGAAATATTCCACAATATTACTGCATTTTTAATCAAATAAATACAGTCTTTGTGAGCATAAAAGACGTTCAAAAACATTTTAAAAATCTTACCGACCCCAAACTTTTGAACGCCCTCAAAGAAACATGTCTGATCACGATCAGGTAAACCTAAAAACAGCCTGATTATACGGGGCATTCTTAAGGCTGATTAGTCAACTAGTCATTCAGACAGCTAACCAATTAAACAGTTTTGAAAATATGTACTGACACTTTAGTAGGCAGCACGGAGTGAGATGACGCCACTAAATTGTGGAATGGAGCCCAGAGTCAATGCCATGACTCACAATTCATAGGTCCATTACCAAGAACATCCCTAAAGAAACGGGAACTGATATGTTAATTTTTTAAAAAAGAAGGCCAGTTATTTGTCATTAGAATTCAGTAAATTCACATTACAGATTCGGCTGTTGCTATGCAAGCTTAGGCTGACTCAGGTGACCCTATCGTGCCCCAAGAACACACCCTATTACTCAGCTAATTGTGTGAGACAGACAACAGCACCTGCCGAAATAGACCTCTTAAACGTCCGCCAATCATTTATCATTATTAGTGTTCTACAGTGCTTGTGGTTTAGTGAAGCTGAACTAGAGGATTCGGTGAGGACAGAGACACAGGCTCAGTCTATCTGTTTGTGTGGCTAAAGCACAAGCATTTCTGTGTTCCTGAGAGATGTAAGGAATACCTCAGGGGCCTCTCCAATTTCATACAGCTGATCCTGTTCAACCACTCAAACTCAAATGTGTGTGTACATACCTGCTCTTATTTCGCCATCATGGCCGTTGTTGGCATGCATCAATCTTAAACTACACATGTAAACATGTCTAACCAATATAGATTTTTTGGGGGCACTGTATCAATTACAGTATTAAGGTGACAACACAACTGGCTGGTCTTCTGAAATCTTGGGTTAAATATTACAATCTTTCCCGAGTGAATTACACCAAAACTTAAATTTGTACCATTAACCACTAATAACACATTTAAACGATGTTTACTGTGAAAAGCATCACTTGTTGCAATACCGTTGCTTTTTTTTTTTTAAACCCTAAGCCTAAGTATAAAATAAAATAAAATTCAAAAGTTTGGGGAAGGTAAGTTTTTCATCAAACATACATTAAAATGATAAAATAAGAAATAAAAGTTAAAATATTACAATTTAAGCCAATCTTCAGTGTCACATGATTCTTCAGAAATCATTCTAATATGCTGATTTGATGCTTAAGAAACATTTCTTATTATTAGCAGTGTTGAAAACAGCTGTGCTGCTTAATATTTTTGTGGAAACCGTGATATTTTTTTCAAGATTCGTTGATGAAAAACTTCAAAAGAACAGCATTTATTTGTAACACTGTCACATTACTGTCACTTTTGATCAATTGAATACGACTGAAAATTGAATAAAGTATCAATTAATTTTTAAAGAAATAAAAAACTGATTAAAAAAAACAACTTGCCCCAAGCTTTTGAACTTTGAACGTTTGCTGTGTATATATATATATATATTTTTTTTTCGCACACATAAATAAAACAACTTCAGACAATTCTAAAGGACTCTACAGCACAAGTTTACGCTGTGTCAGAATTACTGTAATCATAAGATGACAGAATGGAGATTCTACTCTGAGCTGATCTTGTCCTCAGACTCAGAAGTTATTTGTTTCTATGGCAACGCTCATAACACCAAATAGATCCATCTGCAGCTTTGTTGTTGACCACAGCAAAATACTTCATTTTTACATTAATATACTTTTATACAGTAGCAACATCTTACTACAGTACATAAAACACTAGTCAGAAACTCTTAAATACTATAACTGCATCAGAAAAAGTGAAATAATTTTTCACCCACTATTTTCTCCATACGTGAAATAAGCATTCAGCAAGAACTTGTGTGCACATACACTTAGATATTGCATATGAGACAAGACCCAAACTAATACGGATCCATAAACCCATCCAAAGGTTATCATAAAAATCACGTAGCGAACAATATTTGGGTCATGCTTTATGAACAACTGAGCCATCGCATCTCAATGTTGTGTGAAGAAAGAAAAGCGAGGGAAGTGGAGGAATGAAAGAATTTCACAGGGAAATGAACATTACGTCTTATCAGATCGAACAAATGTGGCTACAGGCGTTAGCGGTGGAGGGCGGAATGATTGCTCTATCTAAATGGTCTTGCCCAGGCATAAACAAACAAAGACATGCTGAGGAAAACACAAACACACACCCACATGGAGTTCTGGGCGTCTGGCTGCTGCATTATGTGAGGTGCGGGGCGCTACACGCAGAGCACAAAAGAACTCAAACCTGACTGCAGTGACAACACAGCCGCGGCATTTATCAGCCATGGCATGTCTGCCTGACAGCACCTCCCTCCTCACACACACATTAATGCTTTTCTATCTGGCTGAGTGTGTTTGCACAAGAGGAAGTGAGCGGACATTGAATTTTTAAATATTGAAAATATTTAAATTGACCATTTAGCTTTGGTAATTTAAAGTGATGTGTAATTTTCTAGCCAATCAAAAGAGCTTTCTAAAGCAGTTAACGCTATGCTAAGCTAGTAAGCAAAGCTGTTAACTAGCTAACCAAAGGTCGAATAGCTTTTCTAAAGCAGCTAACACCAAGCATCAGGCTTTAAATTGACCATTTAGCTTTGGTATGTAATCTGATATGTAATTTTGTAGAAAATCAAAAAAGATTTTCTTAACCAGTTACCACTATGCTAAACTAGTAGGCTAAATTGTTAGCTTGCTAACTAAAGGCTAATTAAACACAAACTGAATTATATAAGACCATTTAGCTTTAGCAATATAATGTGATGCGTAATATGTAATTTTCTAGCTGACCAAAGGAGCTTTTCTGAAGTAGCCATTTAACGCTATCTTAAGCTAGTAGACTAAGCTCTTAGACTGTTAGCTGAAGGCTGACCGAGAGCACAAAAAAGGTAAAACGTATATTTGACCATTTCAGTTTTGGTAATGGAATGGAATATTTGATATGGAATCTAAAAACAAACCTTGTTCAAGCTAATAAAAAGAGCTTTACTGAACCAGTTAATGCTATGCTAAGCTAGCAGGCAAAATACAAAGAAAGGGAAATGTTTTATTTGACCATTTTAGCTTTAGTTATACAATGTGCACATAAAATGGTTGTCTCAAACAAAGGAATCGTTTGGTCCAAGGGGGACAGGTCTTGATGGAAGAGTTCAAGGGATCCTTAAGGAACCGTACTAATGCATTATGCCTGACATTTACTGTCATCCATAATTAAAATGGGGTACAATTTCTGCTGCCAAGTCTGCTGCTAGTGCCAACAGTTAATGAGAGCAGCAGAGACAAAACGGCAATTCATCGTAACGTTCTCGAAAACGCACCGTTCTGAGCCTCAGAGCTAGGGAGGATAGAGGAGGAGTACTGACTGAGAGGCCGTGCTGATCTTGGCTTGATTCACGGAAGGTTCTGTGGGGCAAAAACAATCTAGACATGGTAAGTACAGCTTAGCAGAGCTAGCGGGCTTTGTAGTGATCTTTAAGTGAGTCTGTGTGAGGGACCGTAATCCAGAGGATGATGGGATACGTTAAGGGAGGACTAAAGAAGAGGTGGAGGAGCTAGCGGTGCTTCTAGGCCAAGAGAATCTCAGAAAGGAGTCATTTTAGCCCTATAACACTCCTGATAAAACTCTTGAATGCTGGTTGTCTAATGTTCATTGTCCAGAGATACTGATTTTGAGAGGAAATTATGGATTGAAAAATTGTATAATGGGTTAAACAGAGCCGAGAATGCTACTCTCTTATTGGTAACCAAAAGCCCATGCAATCAAATCAAATTTAGTAAATTAACACACGAGGAAACAATGTGCAGAACTTCTTGAGCATTGGCCATTCAAATAAGCTTTCATAAAGAATGCTGTTTTGCATTTCACTCTGCAGTTTTTCCACAAAACATGCACTAGACATGTTTTTGCATTAAACAAACATTGGATGGACTTGTTTGAGTTTTGTGTCTTGCGCAAGACATGGCATTGTAAAAGCACGTGCTCAAGCTAAAAGTTATTTATCAAAAAAAGTGTGTATCTGTGTAAGCGCTCGGTGAAGAGTGTGAAACGATGATCACTGTAGCCAATCACAGACATATCTGTTGAGCATGAGAACACAATGGCCAAACAGAGGTGTTTGAGAATCCACACAACAGCGCTCAAAATGCTGGTATCGTCACATTTTTTAAATTTCAGTAACGACTGGTACTGACATCGGTACTTTTGACAACACGAACTAGAAGAATAACGGTACAACTACTTGCGCTACAAATCAGTGTGTTTACGATTATGATATTTCTATCATGACAGCTCTCTGAAGATTTTAGCATGGTGATGGATATGACAATGTTAATTTATTTGGCAGTGCTGTCAATTTAAAAAAAAAACTAATTAATCGCACATTTTTTCTGAAATTAATCATAATTAATCTCACCTAAAATTCAAGTTTTAAAATATACATTTATATTGCAATAACCTCATTTACAGAGTATGCCACTGCATTTGTGCGTGCAATTGAATTGGCCAACCCTAGCTCCGCCCCTGTGTTAATTGCGTTAAATATTTTCAACGCGTTAAACTGAAAAAATTAAATCACATGCATTAACGCACTAACTTTGACAGCACTAGTATTTGGTCTTGGTGGAATATATCTGCTACGCTGCTGCTGCTTATTTGACGCTGCTGTTGGTTATTGCTGTTGTTGCTGATTATTGCTGCTGCTGCAGAAAAGCAAGTACAGGAACTTGCTACTGCCAATACATATGCGGATACGGTGCTGTGAGTATTTAAGACATACTGCTGCTGCACAAGTAGCATATATAATAACCCGTAATAGATCTATACAGGTGGAGCTGGGGAAGATGGAGGGTTTCAGAGGAACTCTGAAAGCTCGCTACAAACTGCTCTAGTGCATACTAACCAGTCATTTAAATTTAAAGCAGCACACTTATTGGCTGCATATGCAACATGAACCAACCAGCTTGTGCCAAGTAGTTTAACGCTGTGAATATCATCAGTTTGCATCAGCCTGCACAATCTAGAGTTTCATGACAGAACTTGGTATATATTAAAGTGCCCCTATTATGCTATTTGAAATTTATGCTATTTTATAATTTGGTTTTGGGAGTCCCCAACAACAGGTTTACATGCATGCAAGTTCAAAAAACACTTTCATTTTCTTATATGCATTTAATTTTATTTCTCAACAACTCTCAAATGATTCGTTCGAAGATTCATCTTTTCAAACACCTCCTTTGCATGAGAATACTCTGCTCTAGTGGTCGACCGATATATCGCCAAGGCCAATATATCGGCCGATATTTGTCATTTTTCAAATATCGGCATTGGCCGATAAGTTTTTCCTGTTTGGCCGATGCGTTCGAGACGGGACTTTTATTTTGACGGCACGCCAGACATTTATTTTGACAGCGCTGAGAACGGCAGCGTGTGAGCACACAGTGCTCTCTCCCTCTTGTTCGCTGTCGTCGTTAACAGTTCTGTCTAATAATCAGATAGAACGGTTAAACAAAGGAATTAAAATGTATACAAAAAAGCATTATAACGACTGCTTTTATATTATTAGTAATAGAAAAGCAAACATTATAATACTGTCTCGTTTGCCGTCAGCATTCAGAAAATACGCATTTAAATCATTCATTTTAACAAATCTTTGAATGTCTATTAATGAACATTTAATTTCACAAACCTTGCAAACTTAGTCGAATCTAGTTGAGATCTTGTGAAGTGTGCATTTGTATCCTGCATGATCGCGT
>NW_015660490.1:536413-537084 GCF_001515625.1 Sinocyclocheilus rhinocerous | reverse complement strand
AGAACTGTTAAACAAACGAATTAAAAGGTATACAAAAAAGTATTATGACGATTGCTTTAATATTATTAGTAATAGAAAGGCAAACATTATAATACTTTCTCGTTTGCCGTCAGCATTCAGCAAATACACATTTAAATAATTTTAACAAATCTTTGAATGTCTATTAATGAACATTTAATTTCACAAACCTTGCAAACTTAGTCGAATCTAGTTGAGATCTTGTGAAGTGTGCATTTGTATCCTGCATGATCGCGTATGCTCTGCGTGACGGTCGGTCCGTGTGAATTGAATGCGGACAGGAGGAGAGTTCTGCCTCACTCGAGATGCGCGATCAACAAAATTTAAACTCGTGATTTCAAATTATGCTGCACTTTATCCATTTGCCCACTGTCATATTCATGTCATTTTCACTGTGTGATGTATGTAAAATGACTGTTACCTTGGTTTTATTTAAAAAAATATGATTCCCAATGCACACAAACTTCCCAGATTACTTAGTGCCCTGTTGGTTACAATGTTGACTTTTTATAAAATATTTATTTATTTGTGAAAAATACATTGCCATCTAAAGTATAAGTATGTTTATTTTACACATTTATTTTTAAATCCATTTTCAAATGATTTAAAATTTCTTAAATATTAAAATAAATAAAATTATATCGGCTTTATAT
>NW_015660490.1:531540-534053 GCF_001515625.1 Sinocyclocheilus rhinocerous | reverse complement strand
CTTTATCCATTTGCCCACTGTCATATTCATGTCATTTTCACTGTGTGCTGTATGTAAAATGAGTGTTACCTTGGCTTTATTTGGAAAAAAATATGATTCCCAATGCACACAAACTTCCCAGATTACTTAGTGCCCTGTTGGTTACAATGTTGACTTTTTATTAAATATTTATTTATTTGTGAAAAATACTTTGTCATCTAAAGTATAAGTATGTTTATTTTACACATTTATTTTTAAATCCATTTTCAAATTATTTCAAATTTCTTAAATATTAATTAAAATAAATAAAATTATATCTGTTTTATATCTGCCATGCTGCTTTCCAAGATATCGGCATCGGCTGTCAAAAAACCAATATCGGTCGACCACTACTCTGCTGGAACTCACGGAGATTGGAGAAGCAGTCATCAGTGAAATGATGGGAACACAGCAAAAGGTTATGATTTTTCCTGCTGTGGTATCTTAGTAAATATGAATTCGAGCCATTGATTCTTCACAGCCTCATCCTTTTGAAGTGAAAATATACTGAATTTACTTTCACAGAGCAGAGCACAGTATCTCCTCGACATTACGCTATCCACACGAACAAGCTACAGCATTTGAAGTTTGTTTTCACGGCATTATGCAAACGTAAGAATTTGTAACGTATGAATTTTGCGGAATGTGATTCGAATTTAAAATGACTTGTTTCAGCGGTTCAGAATCGACTCTTTCTTTTGAGAGACAATAACTTTATTTATGATGCACTGTTTACATTGACATACAGCTACATTACACACTGCATGAAAGGTAATTTTCAAAAATCCATAATAGGGGCACGTTAAAATAATATGATTGTAAATTCAAGTCTGCAATATAAAGCAGCATAACAAACAAAACACAACAAATAATGACAATGGAAGCAATGCACATTCAATTTACAAATGGCCACTATCACTCTTACGTTAAAAATAAGGTGGTTACCTTCCATTTTTTTTTCCCGATTTCAAAACCCTGCATCTCTCGCATTGTTGCATTCCACTTTGCTGTATTTACATTGATTTTCTATGCAAGCAGGATGTGTATGGACAGGGCTCGAAATTAACTTTTTTACTTGGTAACACTGGTGCTCCCAACTTCAAAAAGTTAGGAGCACCAGCAAAAATTTAGGAGCACTCACCAAAAATTTAGGAGCACCACAACTATTATATATTTATTAACAGATTTTATCCTTACATTCTTAACTTTAATGCAGATTTTGTATTGGTTAATATTAGATGTCAATCTCTCAGTAACTGCTTTACGCTAACTACCGCGAGAAAAAGAAAGGGCTGAAGAAGAGAGAAAATGAAAAGAACACTGACAGATTTCTTTTGTAAATAACCTAAAGTTAAGCTCTTCTTTGGCGAGGGTTAGGATGGTGTATGCGGTGTTAAATTTTACATTCAGCTCTGCCAGTTGCACCGAACGGCTGGCAGCTAGGGGTGTGCGATATTGACAAAATTATATCTCGATATTTTCTGGGATTTTATCGATAACAATAATTTGACTGAGTGTTACTGTGCTGATATCTTAAGGACTACAGTGGACAGCTGACTCCTAAAATTTTTAATATTCATATTCTGTGTGGTGGTCAGTTCACAGCAGTGACAGAAATGAATCTTTTCCAATAAGTTTAAATAGATTTTTACCTTTTATGGTCATTTTTACCTTAAAGCCATTTTTTCTAAAAGTGTGCATTATCATTTGAGTCAAATTCTTATATTTAATCAGTCAATTATAATAAGACATTTGGGCTGTTATCAAGCAAATGAAAGTATCAATCAACAAAATTCATCTTTGCAATGCAGAGGAAACACAGAAGCTGCATCTGAAATGGCATTTAGATGCATTTACACACTGATTAATGCAGGACATGAATGCATTTAGCCTGCAGTTACACATGCATAAATAATATTTTAATATTGTAAACATAAAACGTTGAATACTGATATTTGAAATATTTGAAACTTTAAATGTGAAATTAAAACCACCAGCAGGTGGCAGCAAGTCACTGTTAATAAGTGAGTCATTGCGATTGAACCGAATCATTTGACGAATGATACATTCAGGAACGAAACGCCCTTATGTTGCTCAGAGACACAAAACAGCGCTGTGACTGCTTGGAATTATTTTTGCAGGCGAAATGGAGCAAAAAGAGTTAATATAGTGTCTAAAACGTAAGTCTCTTAATATTAACTAATTTTTTATTGAACAGTTGTATAAATGAAAGCACGCAGGTGATGGAGATTTACCGCTGATTACAGAACCGGCTTTCTGACAAGAGGCACGTTTAATATCGCATGCGATTTATCGTGCAGCCCTAATTTACACACTAGGACATGAAGGACATGAATGCATTTAGCCTGCAGTTACACATGCATAAATAATATTTTAATATTGTAAATTGAATACTGTGAATACTGATATTTGAAATATTTGAAACTTTAAATGTGAAATTAAAACCACCAGCAGGTGGCAGCAAGTCACTGTTA
>NW_015660490.1:522398-531079 GCF_001515625.1 Sinocyclocheilus rhinocerous | reverse complement strand
AAAGAACGCACTCTAAATGCGCACTAATCTAACCTAATAGACTTCACGGCATGTATGCGTACACTCTCTGTAGGTGTGTTTTGTTTGGATTTGATTTTGCAGTATACTCGATATTGTCAAACCGCACATCATAAAACAACAATTACGAAATGTGTAGATTCAGTGGCGAACGCTGTTACCTGCAAACTCCGTCCCACAGGCTTTACAGTGAACGCAGTGCATAGAACACGTTTCATAGAACGGCAGACAGGTCACCGTATCAACACTCAGAAGGCACATACTCTGAACGTTTTTAGATAAATTAAAACAGGTCGCACGACAACAATTATATGCACTCGCACAAATGCTCCCAAATATATTTTGAGGTCGCAATAATTACATTTTGGGAGCATATGCGACCAAAATGGTCGCAATTTCGAGCCTTGATGGATGTGTTTGACCATTGTTCTTATGCCTCAAATCTTTTGTAGTGTTTTGGTGATGATATAGCATTCTGAAAATGTAAACCTCAAAGAAAAAAAAAACAAAAGAAAAAAAACGCAGAGCTGAAGTTAAAAGAAGTTTGACTTTTAAAAGACATGTCTCTAGACCTGCCGGTTTTTTTCAATTCACTCTCTTCTTTATGAACACCCCCTAGTTAGGCCTATGTGAAAATGTGCATTATATTCCCGGTCACGGTTCAGCTGTGTTAGCATAAGATGAAAGTGCACTACAATCGGGGCTCCAGTGTTGCAGTTTGCTCTGAGAATTTGATCATATTGGTCAAGGCCACACACACATGCGGGTAGATCCAGCTAATACATATTAACCTGAGCAGACGGTCAGAGCGGCAAGCAAACATGCTGTAATTCTGATTACACAGGGCGGTCAGGGTCATGAGCAGAGATAAGAGACGACTGGACTCTAATCGCAATAGAAAAACAGAGTTTAATATCAATACTTCAAAAAATGCACATACAGTACGACTCCTCCAGCATGTATTATGACTGTTTGAGGAATTCTTCATGAGACACACACATCTGTTTATCGATTAAACACTAGAAATTGTAGTTTCTAGAAACATACTTGCCGACACACTTTTTCTTTTTATCCTAAACCACCAATGCTCTGTTTCTTGATACGGTTCCTGAGTTTGGAAATTCAGCTCATTCCTCTGACTCTGTGAGACAAGAGGTCACTTTCTCCAAGCTCTCTTTGAACCGCGACTCTTCCCAAGCTCGCGGTCCATTCAGCGGCCAAACAAAACAGCCCTGAGCACTCTGGAGTCTAATCAACAACTTCCACCCAGCCTTCACACTTCCAGACTCCCTGCAGTTGGACAGGCACAAAGAAACTTTGCGTAGGAAAGAGAGGAAACAGGTTGGAGAGACAGGCAGGTTTGCAAACAAAAGCTTCAGGTGAGAAAGAGCATGACGGAAAGCAGACAGACAGTTAAAAAGAGCGAAGCTGGTGATTTGAGGTTTCGGGAAAAGGATGGAAGTTGCGGGAGAGAGAGGAGCCATTAACATTAAAAACTAATTTTACCTTTAGCAAACACTTTGCCCAAGCGAGACCCTGATGTAACAAGCTAACAGGCGACTGCAATTAACCAAGGCCACTTATGTTCTGAATTAAGGCATCATCTAACCTACAGCGGGCTATCGATTAAACAGCAGTACAATGCCTGCCTCACTGAACCACCCAGGGTTGCAATAACACAAGAACTTTGCGCATCGCTGCTTGTATAGACCATTTCTTTGTCTGTGGCTTCTACTAATTTAGCCTGTGAAACTTGAGCGAGATGAACTTGATAATAGAGGAGTTGCGAGATAATTTATCAACGCTGTGCAGGGTTAAACATGGCATAACGTAATTGTGGTACATGTAATTATCCACTAAGAACAGCGAAGCAAGGCAAAGAAATGTGTAATGATGCAAGAACTTGGACAAGATGAATGTGTTGATGACTCTGACAAATGTCGATTTTATCAGCTGCCATGCCAAAAAACACATGACCAATCAGAAAGAAAAGTTATATGGGTCATGGATAAATAAGAATAAAAGAAATATCGGAAAAATCTAGTACAAAAAAGTGCTAATTTCAAACCTTTATACTATTTATTTAAAAAGGTACACGTATATGTATTAATAAACATATATATAATTAAAAATTGGTGTAAAGTGGTGTAACCAAGAAAAGAAAAAAATATATTTTACCAAAATGTATTCAAAAATCAGAATTCCAAAACCATAAGAATTTTGTTCATTTGTTTTTTGTTCACACAAAAAAAATTATATAATTTTTGTCCACAGAACCAAAACATTCATGCACTCAAAAAAACAAAACACACATTTTAAAGGTAATCTATCCCTTTAAGTTTCAAAATAAAGTTTAAATTTAATGACTATATTTAATCATGAAAAAGTCATGCAGTGTAACCAAGTAAAAAGTAATATTTTCCTCACTCCTTGAATAATATACATGTGAGTGTAAACATCTTAATCATTAAGTTTTAATTTTTAGAATTCATTTTTCAAGGTAAAAAAATAAATGATTTAATAAAAGTGATTTATTCATGAAACAAAAAAAAAACATTATGAATTACTCATGAATATCATTAAGCTTTTGGGAAAGTCAAAGTATTATATTTTAGGAGACTCCGTCAGATTATTTTTTTTTTTTCGCTGCATGTTGGTTGCACCACATGACTTTGAATCAACAGAAAAAGTATTCCAAATATTAATAAGTAGTTTTGTAAAGTAAAAATATTTTTCTTCTAGGAAGTAATGCAAACTTTTTAATGATACTTTCTTTTCTTCATTATGATATCAGTAAAGTTGTATCACCCTGACATTTTTATTTTATGCCATCAAAATGAATTTTATTCATTTAGAATTTTTTTTTAAGAAATCAAAAGCACGGTTGTCATATCAAAATCCCCAAGTGTGAGCAATAGCAGTAACACGCGCCTTATAGCAAGACATCTAAATACGGGTGTTTGGAACGGCGTGAGTCAATGAAGAATCTGGATTCACACTGTAACACTTTCTAAGTGGTCTGTATTTGATAGGCCTGCTGAATGTCATTACCATAAGAGTGAGCATTCCAGAAGCACAAAAATCAGCCCGGGGTCTCAAGGGTGGAACATCTACACATATCCACACACCCCAGTGCTCCATCAGTGAGCACATAGCCTAGGTTATGCACATACAAGGGCACTGGGATGCTCCAGGCTGCAGGAACTGAGGAATGTGGGTAAAATTCAGGGGGGATGGGTCAACTGCAGCTAACTGGAGCAATAGTGTGTCAGTGAAAAAGAAAAATAGAGAGAGCGACGAGAGAGGGAGAGTACGAAGAGGCAAACTAGGAAAGTAAAGCGCAATAGGAAACCAAGAAGGGAATCTGGTGAAACAGATACATGCTGCGGTTCACGCAGGGGTCGAGAGAAAAACATCTATTCACTGTCATCAGCAACTTAAAGGGGTCATATGACGTTGCTAAAAAAGAACATTATTTTGTGTATTTGGTGTAATGAAATGTGTTTATGTGGTTTAAGGTTAAAAAATTCCACATACTGTACATTATTGTTTCTCCTCTATGCCCCACCTTTCTGAAACACGGGTGGCAGCAACAATAAAGTTACGCCTTCTTTCTTTGCGTGAACATTTGGGCGGCGTTATGCAAATCTTCCCACATCGTGATGTAGACATGTGGGGGCGTGTTTAAACGAGGCGTTTTAGGAGGGCGTGGGCGAGTCTTAACTTTTATTAAGAATATCTCTTTGGGTTTGAGACTTTAGTCTTTGCAACTTTAGGGATCTTATCTATTCACGAACACCTTGTAACACTACAAAGAGAAAGGAAAACTTGAAATCGCATCATATGACCCCTTTAAAAGTGGTTTGAAAGGTTCAGCTGATTAACAGATACAAACAGTAATTCAGCAATTGTTATTCAGAAAAAGATTAAGCTTTTGAAGAGCCTACAGAACATTTGTTGCAGAGAAAAACTTTCAGGCTGGGAAAATGCCTAGAATGCCTAGTTATGCCTAGAATTTGACCAATATTGCTTTATTCATGACAGATGCTGACGACACTGATGATTGATTATGTGTCCAAAAACAATACATGAAACAAAGGATGCATTAAATTATTCAAGTGAAAGTAAAGATATTTATGCTACAAAAGATTTGTTGAAAATAAATGCTGTTCTTTTGAACTTTCTATTCATCAAAGAATATGACTTTCCACAAAACTATTCTGCAGCACAACCGTTTTCAACATTGATAATAGGGCTGCACGATTATGACAAAAATCATAATTGTCGATTATTCTCTTGAAATTGTAATTGCGATTATTAATTACGATTATCACAATTTACATTGAATGATGTTTATACCATTGTTTGATGCAAGTGCATGCCGTATTTTTATATGAAAATAAACAAGCTGAAAACACTAACTGAAAAACTTTTATTGCTTTTCTAGTATTAAGCTTCAAATGTCAAATATACATCGGATTGGTTTCTTCTTTAAATTATAAAAAAAATATATATATATGAATGGTATTATAATGTTATACTAAAACTAAACTTAAAATTAAAACTAGAAAAACCCTGAAGATAACATGTAGAAAGAAAAAAACGCATCTTAAGCACGCAGAATAACATAAGTGGACTTTGAACGATTAATTGCTGCTTTGAACGATTACGTAATTGTGGCATAATTGTAATCGCGATTAGAAATTTGATTAATTGTGCAGCCCTAATTGATAATAATGAGAAATGTTTCATGAGCACCAATCAGCATGTTAGAATGATTTCTGAAGGATCATGTGACACTGAAGAATTCTTGCATTATTGACATTAAAAGTATTTTCCTGTTTAACACTGTAAAGCTGCTTTGACACAAACAGTATTGTATAAAGCGCTATACAAATAAAGATGACTTGACTTGTATATACATATTTTTGATAATAATAAATCTAAAACTAAAAACAATATGCAAGTTAAATGTTAGTAATTCTAAAATTAATTGTTTTATATATCCATTAAAATAACTTTCTGAACAAAACCTATTATTATTATTAATAATAATAATAATAATAATAATAATAATGATGATGCTATTATCATTTAATGTTTCATTTTATTTAGTTTTTTAATTCACAAATTAATTTACATCTTTGTTTCATTAAGATACCTAAGTGGAGAATTAAAAAAAATTATTTAGATCCATTTTGTTATTTAAATTATTATTTTTTTTTTTTGGCATGCAACCACAATCTGATGATCTGAACTGCCTCACCAGTGTGCGACACAGAACGAACACTACTTCAATCCTTGACGTTTCAATCACGTTCAAGCACAGTCAAGTAATCAAGTCCAACTCTCTCAGTAGATGACAGTAGCTGATTTTCCATATAGCAATGTAAAAGCAATGTCATGGCCAGTAAATAGCAATGAAGTGCATTGCAAGGGTTAAAATCTGTCTTTTCACACAATAATTTTTAATATGCATGCAAAACCATTGCCCTGCACAGTGCTGGAGAAGTGTCTGGGAAAACATGGCCCTCTGCCCTGCCACTGCCATCCAGTCCCGCACTGCCAAAACTAGTGATCCGCTAATGCATTGTAAAACAAGGAGAAATCACAGACCTCCTACACTCCTCTCTAAAACACAAAGCTAGAAAACCTCCTAATTTTCTGCACTTCACCCACATCCTCCATTCATTCTGCACATCCTATCCATCCTCTATCAGACAGACATACTCAGGACTGGCCATCGTCTCTCCATCATCATCCGATTCCACGCAGCGAAATAGTGGGATGGGATTTGGGCGCTTAACTTTATTAGCTACGCCTCAGTCTGGGGTCCACAGATTATGACTAATTAATCAGCTTAACATGGCTTAAACACCACTACACAGAAATGAAGAGCCTTATCTGTCAACACGCTAAAACGATTTCACTCCCGTCATCTTTTCTTTCCGTAACACGCTTGACACAAATTCCTCCTCTCCGCATCCTTTGTTGCCCAAAGATTAGCTTGACACACGCAAGCGGCTGCAACACAACCAGCTGGAATGGACGCTGTAACTTGGCTGAACGCTTGTGCCTCCGAGGCGGAGATGTGAGCCGTATTGTATGCCAGAGGTTCTCTTGTATGCTATGATATGGTCTGTTAAGAAAGAAAGAGAACAAGGAATCAAGCCGCTTGGCTGAGAAACTATGGGGACCTATGAAATCCATTTTTTGTTTTGTTTCACCCCCCAAATCTTATTTTTCCCCAAATTCCATGTTTTTTTCCATTCAATTATTTGGATTCTGTTTTTATGGTTGAATCAAACTGTAATTATCAAAAAGATGTCTAATCAATTGAATTTATAAATCTTTTAACATAAATAAATGTACCTTTGTTTTTCCCATTTTATTTATTTGGATTCCATTTTAATCAGTTAATTAAAATGTAATTATCAAAATGGATGTCTAAGCTATTGAATTCATAAAAAAATTACAAATAAAAATAATTTATCTTTGTTAGTTTTTTTTATTTGTTTCATTCATTCATTTTAATGATTCTGGGTTTCCCTTTTAATGGTTTAATTACATTATAATAATAATAAAAATGTGTTGAATCAATATAATATTCATAAACTTATTTTAATAACATAATTCATACATTTAATTTAACTTATTAAAATAATAACAATAACAGTGCCCTATGGAATGTGTTTTATTTTTCATAAATTCTGCATGTTTCTGGATTGTGTTATATGATTTAATAAAAATTTTGAAAATTAAAAAAGATATACAGTAAATTAAAGCATAAAACAATTTAATTAATCTTTTAAAGTGTAATCAAATACAATTTAAACAATTCCTTCAATTTTTTGCCAAACAAAGCGCTATTCAAAGAGAGGTTTTCTGTTCAAATTAAAACATTGACGAAAAATCTTATAAATTAAATTTTTATGACTAGATTCCGCAATTCCATTTGTGTTTTCTGAATCATGGAAATCACAGGACCAAAGTCTATAGTATGCGAGATGCACAGCCATCTGAGTTCAATACTGAATGAAGTTAACATACCAAAGACGTCACCGAGCTCTAATGCTAACACTAGACTAAGGTGGTATTTACACACAACAACAGGTGAATTCAAAAGACCCTGAGGCAGAGCTGGTCTGTAATTAGATCAATTAAATGGGAGGCAGTAAAAGGTGCACCTTGCGATGACGGAGGCGGGAAAGCGCGGAGTGTCTCTTGCGCCAGTTGTAGTAGATTAACCCAGACGCATAATCATGGCGGTTTTATGCCTCCACTTTGACAGCGCTCTGTCATCGGTTTGGAGTCTGTTTGCAGTGCTACGAGAGATTCCTCACTCTGAGGCGGAGCAAGGCGAGGTGAGGCACGCAGAGACCCCCCCCCAAATGCAAAAGCCATAGTGTTTCAAGTAGGACTATACCTGTTGACATCACCCAGCCCTGCTGAAACCAGGAGTAGCTGCTTCCTGTGAACCGGTCTGTCCGGTTCATCCACAAAAATGAAAATAACACTTCCTTCACTATCAGTATACTCTCTGTTTTTCCCTATTATACCGATCACTGTAAGCCATTTAATCAGATAGGGAGCTACAGTGTGAGCTAAAATGAAACTACATCCTTGGGTCAGTGACATGCAGGATTGCCCACAATAAAGAAAAGGATAAATATACTTCAAAACATGTGCCAAGTTTGAAAAATTTTGTTGTGTTCAAGTTGGTTTCATAGGGTTTTTAAAGACTTTCATGCAATTTTCAGGAAGAGTTTACATTTAATAATGGTGTAACCATTAACATTTTCTGAACACCTTGAACACAGCATACTAACGGAGTAAAAAACATTACTTAATTTACTTAAAAACATTACTTAATACTTATACTCTTCCATAAAATACTGTCAAATGTAATGTTTTTGGAAAGAAAAACTACTATTTACCATATAATGTAAAGTACATTAAAAGAAGTATATTAGATAATTTTGTTTCTTTTAATATTGTGTTATCAATATAGTATATTAGGGCTTTTGTATTACGTATTCTGTTATTTAATTAATGTACATTGCATTATTTTAGTGTTGTGTGTTACAAGTCTATATATGATTCATCATCATGTGGCTTTCTATTGTTCCAACTGCATTATTATAGTGGTTTTCGCTGCATTTTAAGGTAAAAAGCAGATTTTGGTACAGTCCTCCAGTATTTAATATTATATCACTTAATGAAATATACAGTCAAAAATCGTAAAGAAATATGCCATCCTGTAATACCTGAAACTCCTCTCTATGACTTTAAGAGAAACATATTTTTTCCAATATTAAAAATTATTCATGTTTAATTATTCTTATAAGAAACAATAATACAAGATTTTTCCAGATTAAGTTTTTTTTTTTCCTTCAGCTATCAGGATAGTCATATCAACCTGACATTTCCACTTTTGATTTCTTTAAAGGGGTCATTTGATGCTGCTAAAAAGAACATTATTTTGTGTATTTGATGTAATGAAATGTGTTTATGCGGTTTAAGGTTAAAAAAACACATTATTTTCCACATACTGTACATTATTGTTTCTCCTCTATGCCCTGCCTTTCTGAAACACGCCGATTTTTACAAAGCTCATCGTTCTGAAAAGCGAGGTGTGCTGTGATTGGCCAACTATCCAGTGC
>NW_015660490.1:518061-521984 GCF_001515625.1 Sinocyclocheilus rhinocerous | reverse complement strand
TGATTGGCCGAATACCTCAAGCGTGTGACGGAAATGTTACGCCCCTACCATACTGTGATGCCATGTCCCGGCCGGAGCGACGAGACAAAAACATTAAAACCCATTATAAACGAGGCATTTGTTGCATCCAGTGGGGACAAAATTACAGATTATAATTACTTAAGGCTCGTACACACCGGGACGATTTTCGCGCTCGCTTATCGCCGATGTTTTTCGACGCGTCTTTTGTGTTCATACCCAAGCGATTTTCGCTGGCGATGAGCCGAGTGAACATGCAAATTCACTCCCTGACATTGGCGTTATGCAAATCTTCCCACAACGTGACGTAGACATGTGGGGGTGTGTTTAAACGAGGCCCTTTAGGAGGGTGTGGACGAGTCTTAACTTTTATAAAGAATATCTCTTTGGGTTTGAGACTTTAGTCTTTGCAACTTTAGGGATCTTATTTATTCACGAACAGCTTGTAACACTCCAAAGAGAAAGGAAAACTTGAAATCGCATCATATGACCCCTTTAATTCAGAAATTAAAAACATGAACGAATCAATTAACCAGGTTAGCAAAACACTGATTCAGTCAGTGATTCAGTCTGAATCATTTTAACAGCTCACTCATGGAGTGAGTTGTTCGGCGTGGTCTGAGAACTACTCTGAACTGCAAGTAATAACACATTTTAATGTATTTTTGAATAAAATGTTAGACAGGAGCTTAAATTACATCGACTCCCCTCAACAAATTACAAGACACCAGGACGCCGAGCGAACAAGTGTTTGAGATGATGGACGAGCAGGAAGAGACTGAGGAAGGGAGGGAGGGAGAGAAAGCGAACAGGATCTGTAATAATTTGCACATTCATGCATCATGGCTTATGCCAATTTGTCAGATCAGTGGACAGACGCTGAGCACAGTTCATCAACCTGCTCCATTCCAATGAAGACACAGCTCGCAGCACCGAGCGAGACCACCACAGACTTGCACACTCCGCTGGGCCTACAGTCAACCTGTTCACAAACCAGCATATCTGCAAAGCACAGCGCTGATGACACAAGAGAACCAAACAGAAGGAGAGAGAGAACATCAGATAAGAGGGGATTTGTCCTACCCTGCAACAGTAATTTACCAAACCGATTCTCCCGAAGCCCATCAATCCAGATCTGTGTGAGATTAGATGACTCAGCCAGAGCCCTGCTTTAACACGGCCAATCGCAGGCCGTCTTTCTTTGCTGACTCTAGGCTACCTCTTTCTAATCAAACTCAAGAGAGAAAGAGAAAAAAATTACATGATTAAACTGAACACCATTATTCTCGCGTTTCCCACCAGGAAAACGTTAAATGTGTGATCTGAAGATCTGTCTGTAATCGTTTGCACTCGCACCTCTTCCTCTTTTGATCCCGGTTACGTTTGTTGGTTAGTTTGGTTTCCTTGTTCCACCCTGCAGGTAGTCAAGTACCCATAATGCCCATCAAAACCGTCTCTGCGATCCTCTCTGTGTGCAGGATTTCGGTCTCGCTGCATACATGAGATTACCTCCTTTTTTTTCCCCAGTCAATGTCAAATTCTTCCTGAGGCAGAGAGTCGCTCATTGACAAACAGATCTGGACATGTTGTTTCAAACAAAAACGACCAGAAACCAGGCCCTTAGATATATTCTCCAATAAGAGAAACTCAATTTTGGCATTTTCTGATGCTAGTGTTATGTGATTGCTAGCATGACGCAATGTTGGTACAGTGCTACTTGTTTGCTCACAGTGTTAAGCAGTAGTGTCACTACAAACAGAGAAGCTAGTAGTTGAACTACATTTTTAAAAAGTAAGGTGTTAGCTCTGCTTGTTTTTAAGCTATGTAGCTTTTCAGTATAAAAGGTTTTTATTGATTAAATGGATACTTCACCCAAAAATGAAAATTAGTCCATGATTTACTCACCCTCAAGCCATCCTAGATGTATATGACTTTCTTCTTTCAGACGAATCCAATCGGAGTTATATTAAAAATTGTCCTGGCTCTTCCAAGCTGTTTAATGGCAGTGGGTGGGTGTTTCTGTTCAACAGTCCAAAAGAAGTCCAATGAAGCGCATCCATCCATAATAAAAAGTGCCTCACACGGCTCCGGGGCGTGAATAAAGGCCTCCTGAAGCGAATCGATGCGTTCTTGTAAGAAACATATCCATATTTAAAATGTTATAACCACTTTTCTGTAGCTTGCGCTAACTGTTGTCCGCGGAAGCCATTCCGGGCGGATGACGTAGAATGTAGGAGTAGCGTAAGCACCTGTGAGAATATGCTAGTCTCGCGAAAACCAACGTTTGTTTACAGGAGCAAAGGAAGCAAAGTTTCCCTCTTTAGCAAAGGAAAACCAGTCTCCTCTTGGCTTATATCGAAATCGTTATATCGACATTTTTTTTACAAATTCTCATTTTGTACTTCTAATTTGTGAAAGGTGTTTTGTTTTGTTCTCTCCTATGCTTCCGCGTTCATCACTTCTCACCGCCGCATGTGCTACGCCTACGTCCTACGTCATCCGCCCGGAACGGCATCTGAGGACGACAGTTAGCGCATGCTACATAAAAGTGGTTATAATGTTTTAAATATGGATATGTTCCTTACAAGAACGCATCGATTCGCTACAGGAGGCCTTTATTCACCCCCCGGAGCCGTGTGAGGCACTTTTTAGTATGGATGGATGCACTTTATTAGACTTCTTTTGCTATTATAAAGCTTGGAAGAGCCAGGACAATTTTTTATATAACTCCGATCGGATTCGTCTGAAAGAAGAATGTCATATACACCTAGGATGGCTTGAGGGTGAGTAAATCATGGGCTAATTTTAATTTTTGAGTGAACTATCCCTTTAAAGTCTCAACGTACCAGAAATAGCGACAGATCTTTCATATTTTGATGTATAGCTGAGAGAAACAGATTATCGAAAGAGAAAACATTATTGGGGCAGAATGTAAAAAGGGGCAGAGTTTAAAGGCCTTACAAAAACAAAGAAAACTACAGTAATAACTTTTCAGTTTCTAAATCAACAGACAATAACTGTTTATTAAAAGTGCACGGTGCAGTAATGTCGTCTGGCGCTTTAAATTCGGGTGGACTTCTAAGCTACTTAAACTAAATGGGCGATTCTGATTGGCTCTCAATTTTTTATCATTCATTAGCCGTAAAAAATCGTTCTGAAAGTGATTACAGTTGTGGTGAGAAACAGAGATATGTCAGAATCAGAGATGTGTCAAAGTCAGTCATTTTACTGGAAGATCGAGTTATTACATTTTGATTAAAAATCACAAGGTTAAAAAAAGAAACATAGGCATGGACGAATTGTTCACCATAAGATTAACAGACAGGGTGAATTTCGATTTAATGGGTTAGCAAACTGCTGTGATAGTTGGGGTGATAGTTTGCTTGCTTAGTTGGGGACGCTTGACTGATTGCACAGACAATATTGGAAGAGAGCTGAACTGGATGATGACATCACTGAATCATCAATGAACTGACTTTAGCTGAAAAATGACACTCTGTTATTGTCTTCTTGCATTATTGACAAACTGTTTTCCTGTTTGACACTGTAAAGCTGCTTTGACACAATCTGTATTGTATAAAGCGCTATACAATTAAGGTGACTTGACTTGACAACTGTTAGTGATTCTGTCTGAATCAATCAAACAACTCACTCACAGTATCATAGTATCATAATCGGCAGTTTCTGTTATACTTTTTGTATTAGATTTCTGTTTCCAAATAACCATTTATTATTTATATATTTATTTATTATTTATAAACAAATTAGGGCTGGGCGATATAGCTAAAAAATTTATTAAAGATATAATGTTTCATATCGTTCGGTATCGATAATTATTGACATTTTTTAAAACAAAAAGCAATAGAAAATGTTTTTTTAATTGTTTACATTTAACCACTGTATTT
>NW_015660490.1:508064-517732 GCF_001515625.1 Sinocyclocheilus rhinocerous | reverse complement strand
ACCTACTTTCTCTGAAGGTTAGCTTTTAGTTTAACTATTTCAGTAGAGTACTTACAAGCTTAGCTAGTTATGTCAGTAAGTAGCTAGCTAGTAGTAACACTGCTGGATAAACTTAAACTGGATAAAAAACGTAAACAAAAAAAAAGCATTAAAAAATTTGAAAAAAATGGACAACAGAAACTAAAACAAATGGTAAAATTTTTACAGTGTCCTTGTTACAGGTTAAATTTAACAATAATAGCTATAAATATAAATATTATATATATATAATAATAACTGTAAATTATGTATAATTACAAGCAACAAACTACAAACCAACAGTAAGTACTAGACTTGTGCCGGTATTCGGTAATGCGGTATATCACGGTAATGCATATGCACGGTATTGTGATCGTGGGCACTTCTAAATACCGTGAATAATTATGTATTACAAATTATCTAGAATTTTGAATGCATTTTAAGAATACTTTTCCCATCAACTGGTCAAAATGCACAACACCGCTGAAAGACGCGTGCGCACTCAAATAAAGTGCTTTTGCTTTTGCACTGAAACACACAGCGTCTCCCTGACATGGCTGCTTCAACACTAACTGCGGTTACTGAAACCACGCTTTCTTTCTTTGCGTGCACATTTGGGTGCATTATGCAAATATTTCCACATAGTGGGGTAGATATGTGGGGGCGTGTTAGAATGAGCCGTTTTAGGGGGGCGTGGCAGAGTCTTAACTTTGATAAAGATTATCTCTTTGGTTTTGAGACTTTAGTCTTTGCAACTTCAGGGATCTTATCTATACACAATCAGCTTGTAACACTCCAAAGAGAAAGGAAAACTTGAAATCGCATCATATGACCCCTTTAATAATAATAGCATATAAATAGTAGTCAAAAGAGCCAGACCCAAGTTTCTATGATATTCTGGTGCCCAGATATGGATATAGTAATGGACAGGCATAAATCATACATTTGGCCACTGAGAAAAATAATAGCATGCCTCTCATCACATGATTTAAGGTATTATTCATGTCTGTAGCTCAAACGGTGAGGGACAAGGTATACTCTGAAAAGTCTAACACTTAACGTTATGAAAACATATGGGCAATAGAACCGGTGATGCCTGCCTTAGCAAACACCACTAATAATTGACAAAGTGGGGTGTAAAGTGGGTGCACAGCCAGAGGAACAGCGGCATGACATCAGAGGGTGGTGTTTCCAGAGAAAACTGGCATGACAGCTGCAGTCGACAATCCAAAGGTCAAGGCATCGCAGTAAAGCCAAAGGTACATTTTTGTAAGCTTTGCCGACAGCATAGGGAATGGTTAACAAACAAAAGGCCCAGACAGGATCCAAAAGCAAAACCGCACAGATCCTGCGCCTGTCTTTTAAAACAAACAAAAACAGCACACCAGGGCCAGTTTCCTCCTGGACTGCACTAAACCCAACGCAGACTTGTTTCTTCCGTCGACCTCTCACTCACCAAGGGCCAGATCAGGGTTCCTCTCACCCCTGACCCTATGGAGAGAGAGAGAGAAGGGGGTTTTGTATTTGCTTGGGTAAATTTGCACAAAGCCTGCTCCATGGGACACAGCAGGAAATGCGAGATTACAGTGTGTTTTAGCACTCTCTCAAACATTCTTGTTTGTCTGGCTTACACGGAGGCTAGTCACAAACGTAATGAGGAGAAATGCATGTTGACAATACGTCTCCGAGCCTTCGCATGGTGACTCATCCAATCTGGATCGGTTAAGTCAACAGACAAAGCGGGCGGCACAGAGACCCGTCCCTCTTCTGCACACCCCTCTTATTTTAGTTCTTGTATCATATATGCAGCATAGAAAAACAACCAAGCTGGGCCGTACCAAACCAACTGCATTCCTCCGCTAATGCGCTTTTACCTGACGAGGTACCTACATTCCTCTGAAATTCATCATGTAGTTTCATCAAAACCACAAATATCATTCTTCATTCTTAGATAGCATCTCTTGACAACAGCATAACCCCGACCATGTTTTGAGTTCTGGGGTCAATGAGTGTCAAGTATAAGGAAAACTTTTAAAGAATGTCATTTAAAACATGTATTCATGTCAGTTTCATATGGTTTTGAAAAACTTTTATCAATTTAATAACTCTAAAATGTGACATGTGGTGTAGCCACCAGTGTTAGCTAAAATCAATAAAAATAATTTTCCTTAGTTGCCTTGACAACTAACTGAAATAAAATAAGGTTAAGTACTAATAATACTAAAACTGAATATAAATGTATATATATACTAATAAATAAATAAATATATTATATAACGTATATTAAAGGTTATTTTCAAATTCCCGTTTTTTTATATATGTGTCAAGGTAAGAAGTATTTTTTGCAAATATCATTAAATATTCATAAATCACATGGCATTTCACAACCTGAAGTAATATTGCCTTCAATGATCAGATATTTTAAAGGGGTCATATGATGCTTTTTTTAAAGATAATAATTTTGTGTATTTGGTGTAAAAGAACATGCTTTAATGTTCAAAAAACACATTATTTTTCAAATACTGTACATTATTGTAGGTCCTCTATGCCCCGCCTCTCTCAAATGCTTAGTTTTCTACAAAGTCCCTCCTTCCGACAAGCGCAGTCTGCTCTGATTGGCCAGCTGACCCAGTGCATTGTGATTGGCCGAACACCACAAGCACACGTCGGAAATGTAACGCCCCTTACCATAAACGCGAGCTTCATCTCACGCGCGAGCGCTCTCTCTCTCTTTCTCACACACACGATGCGCAAAACTCCGCATTTGAACGGTCAATAGCAAATACTTAAACTAATAACTAAACAGTAGCTGATTCAGAAGCGCCTGATTGTCATAGCAAAGTCCGCATTACCTCCTCTCCTAGGTTCACGAAACGGTCGTCCATAAAATGCATTGCTGTTCTGTTGTAAGTAATCTTAAAGATTCCTAAATGCATCTACTTTCGGAAGGCCAAATGAAGTGCTTTTGCTTTCGCCTAGAAACACACAGCGTCTCCTTGACATGGCTGCTTCAACACTAACTGCGGTTACTGACACCATGCCTTCTTTCTTTGCGTGCACATTTGCGGCGGGATTATGCAAATATTTCCACATAGTGGGGTAGATATGTGGGGGCGTGTTAGAATGAGCCGTTTTAGGGGGGCGTGGCAGAGTCTTAACTTTGATAAAGAATATCTCTTTGGTTTTGAGACTTTAGTCTTTGCAACTTCAGGGATCTTATCTATGCACAATCAGCTTGTAACACTCCAAAGAGAAAGGAAAACTTGAAATCGCATCATATGACCCCTTTAAGAAACTTACTGACCTCGACACACAGTCCTGAGGGTCTGCAGCGGTCCCCTCTATGATATCATGTCCTGTTTTATGCTTGTTCCTGTTTTTATGTTATGTTAGACCACATGACTTTGATTTTGCAAAGAAAAATAAAATCAAGGGAGTAATTTTTATTATTACCATGTTTTTTAATAAACAAATGATAGTGTTCTTTACAAAAATGTCACTATTTCAAGGAGGCCTTGTCTTCCTTATATCAGGGCAATTGTATCACCCTTATATTTTTGACTTAATGCCCCAAAAATACATTTTAAATTAGAAGAATTGATCATAGAAGATGTGCATTTTTTAATAAATTAATAGATCAGGACTTGTCATGTCATGGAATCTCTTATTGGTTTTCAACACAACCGGTTGTTATTTTAGGCCATTCTTTTTTCTTTTTTTTTTGGTTTATAGACACTCCTGAACAGTCTGTAATTTTGCTTGCACTTCACAGTTGATTCTCAAGATTTAAACCAACATAAAGCAAGGCCCTAAAAGTTGATTCAAGTTACATATAGATCCACAAAAGGTGCAATAACTCTCCGGTCACATGTCTTACAGTTAATAACTATTATTACAGTGGGAGTGAGGTTGAGAGTGCTCCTGACATTTAAAGTAATTGTTCTTCGTGGTCTAGTAGTCCCTGAAGCAAAGGTCGTGACGTTCCTGTATGTCGCCTTGGATCCCGACAAGCCATCTGCTTGACACCGAGGCCGACTACAAACGCTTTTAAATGCTACACTTGGAGCAAGAGATCAAAATATCAGAGACAGATCCCAAAGAGGTAACAAATCAACCTTTCGCTGTACAAAAGCAGCTAACATTTTAAAAAACGTGTGATACGACAGCTCTGGAGGTTTCCATTTCTAGCCAGATTGCACAGATAGGCTAACCGTTTAGCAACTGGAAGTAGAGCTAAATAAAGACAAATCTATTTCTATCTTGTGAGAAGCCATATGGAAGTGCTGAAATAAAGTGAAAGCCCTTTTCCACCAGCATGAGAAGCACTAGACTTGCTGTCTCATTTGAATCTCATCCATCTTCTCAGTCATGACGCTGCTCGTTTTATAGCTCCTTTCCCGCTTGCCGGCGATAGCACGGGCATCATTAGCTAAGTGTGACCAAGATGACAAGCCGCTCCAGGGGCGCTTGATAACACCAGGCCCAGCACCTTTAAGCAACGCAGCACTTACTCAAGAGCGAACGGCTGGCACAGTCACCAGATAAGGAAGAGCTGGCCAGATTAGTATACAAGTAGTTTTTGAGTTATAGCATTTTGAATTTGGTGAAGAACATAATGACAGAAATATTATTTTTGGGTGAACTGTTCCTTTACTGCACTGTTGCTAGAGCCACTTTGTAATAAATTAACTGGTTAGTTTAAAATTTCATACGTCTTTGCTTGTTTGTAATTGTAAGGACTATGATAGTTTATTGCAATAAAAGGTATTAGATATTTACTTTTCTAAATGTACGTCAGTTTCTGAAAGGCTACATATACTTATAACTTGACAGTTATTGTTAACTAAAACGAATAAAAATAATTTATGTTAATTGAAATGAAGATAAAATAAAATAAAATTATTAGATGAAATTAAACTTATAAAAACCTACTGCTAATTAAAACAAAAATAATTTTCCTTCATTGAAATAAAGCTGAAATTATATATATATATAAAGATTTTTAAAAAATTACAAATGTTTCCTTGGCAACTAACCGAAATAAATTAAGATTTAAGTCATAGTAATAAAATGACTAAAACTGAAATAAAAATAAATTAAAGCTAAATAGAAAATTTGAAAAACAAATAAACAAAACTAATAACAAGAGCACAAAACAAAATGTAACAATAAAATGAAAACTGAATATATAAAAATATATTATTAATTATTTTTTTTAAATAGGCTACTATAATAGTATACAAATAATACTACGCTTAAATGACAAAGTTGTCCAGTGGTTTATAAAAAAATTGAATTTTGACTTTATGGTGCAATCTAACAGCTAAAGCACATCAGGTTGTTAGCCTGCTAATTAAAGTATCGCCGCTAAAAATATCAAAACTAAAATAAAAAAATAATAATAATAAACTGGATACACTTGTCAACTATTCAGCTGTCTAGTCCACTATTGTGACCCATCCCTAACCAAAATTAACAGGGCCTCCTTAAGACCTTAAGACTAGTTTGTACACTGCTGACTAGTTGATTTTGAAATGTAGTTTATGTAATTATATTACAATTCTAGTAACCGTGTGGTCGCATTAGCAAAATTTTGCGAACAAAAATGACTGGATTTCAACCACAAAAATTTGCCAAACAACAGTAAATCTGACCGAAACTCAAGGCGGCTTAGAGACCTGTGTAACAGTTGTGCGTATTACTCAGACTGCCTCTTCTCTGTCCAGCCCTAATTTTACTCAAACACTGTCTGCCTCCGAGGTCATTTCAAGACGGCCAATCGCTTCACTCCACCTTTGTGGTGACTGAATTCGCTCAGTAAGCACCGGGCAGTGTTAAAGGCCACTGCAATGGTAACGAAGTTTCTGCGAGCAGACAGCCTCATCTAACAGTTTCTGACAAGGTGCTGGCCTTCCGGCACCCTGGGCGCCTGCCGCAGTTTAAGCACAGACGTAAAGAGATGGGAAGAGGGAAGAGAGATTAGAGAGCCAGCGCAAGAACTCATGATAGCATCATGCCTTCACTCCTTCACACATTTGGGCATTTTCAGAGCCCCTTCTCTCATGACTGTTCATCATCTCGTGATTAAATCTGCCATATCTAATTATACGTTACACTGCAACGATTTTCTCCCTCCATTTCTGCCTGGCAGGTAGAAACACAAGTCAGGTAAATGTAATTTATTTTTATCTGATGAAGTCATAATCAGGAAGGTTCACTTACAAGCTCCTGCTTGTGCTCTTTGGAGCTCTACTTGCACACATCAATGACGTAATAGAGAGAACACGATAAAGGAAAAAGGAAAAAGGAAAAATCTTAACAGTTTCTAGTTCTTAGAAATGCACTCTGAAAAGTTTTGAAGTTTCGAAAAACGCAATTCCATTTTCAAGAAAGGTTTAAATTGAATGTTATGTGGTGAAACCATTAATAAAACCACCAATAAAAAGTAATAGCATATTCCAATATGCCTAATATCAAGAAACATTTCTTCTTATCAATGTTGAAAACATTTGTGCTTCTTAATATTTTTGAAACTGTGATACTTTTTTTCAGGATTCTTTGATGATTAAAAATAATTTCTTTGAAATATATATTTTCTGAAACATTATAAAATGTCTTTGTCACATTAATCAATTTAATGTGTCCTTGCTGAATAAAAATTCATTTAACCAAACAAATAAATCAATCAATCAATCAATCTGACCCCAAACTTTTGAAAATCAAAGTTTTTTCAAAAAAATTTTTTTTTACAAACACCATGAATTATTAATTTATAAATGTCATTAAGTTTTAGGGAAGCCACACCATATGGCATTTCACAACATGATATATATTGTCTTGTCATAACAAGGTCAAATTATATATTTCAAGAGCATTACTGACCTTAACACAGTCATGTGGGTCTTTTATATTCTGCATTTTTCTGGATGTTGGTTGGACCACATGACTTTGTTGGTCACACCAAATGACTCTGATTTCCCAGGTTAGGTAAAGGCTTTTCAAATGAATAATAAAATATTAAGCCTACTTAAACCACCTCAGGTTTTCTTTAAGAATGACATTCTTTTAATAAAACTTTTTCTTCAGTATATCGGTTTCATCACCCTGACATACGCGATTATGTAATACAGAAACTAAAGACATGAGCATTATAGAAGAAGTGTATTTAAACCATAGTGTGAATTGCATTTTTACTATATTTTTTAATAAATAAACCGATCTGACAAAGAAGAGCAAGTCATTGACCCATAAAATGGATGCCAAACGAAGCACACTTTTTTAATTTTGATGATCCGTTGACCGTTAGCAAATTATAGCCGAAGGAACGGAGGTATGTAATAATGTTCATCCCCCACAGAGAGGCCTAACATCCAGCTAAGCCCTTTCATACAGCAGTCTACTAGCCCTCCTCTCCTTGTTTTTTCACTTACCCCCCTACCAGAGGCATCTCTGGTGAACATCCTGCAGGAAACGGAGCGCGGCTGAAGGAAAGAGGGGAATCCCAACAATCGCAACACAGCGACAAAAACGGCTAGGGCAACTTCAGAGGAAATGGAGGCTGAAAAGTCAAACAAAGAAGGCAGACCCAAAAAAATTACTTTTTTGGAAATCACATGCCAAGTGTTTTCTTCCCTATAATACCAACAGCAAACACTGGAGACAACAAAACATGTCATAAAGCAAAAAACTGTGGCGAGTGGGAGGAGGCCGTGGCAACGATCCACTCGCATTTCTCTGCCTTGGTGTGAACCAAACACTCACATACCCAAAGCCCAGAAATACAGACGCAAGGAGAACTAGCTTGAGTTTGGCGGGAGTCCGCCACGTCTGTGGGAGGTGAAATTCCTGAATGTTACAGAAAGTTCTTCCTGTGGGCCATCTTTGCTCGGTTTCTGCCTGTCTCTCTCTCGTTTCCCAGATGCTCTCATCTGTAGGTAAAATGCTGAGTCACCGAGAGCTGCACTCAAGGCCACAGGAGTGGCTGAAGACCGCAGAGAGACTGATTATTGACAGAATGTACATTGCTGATCCGCACAAGCCAATGCAGCTTCTGGGAACAGGCACCAGGGAAAGGGCTGGGAGGCTGCTTTATGAATATATAACGCTACCAAACCATTTCATAAGAGCTTTTGTACACTGATGCCTACACTTGGGATGCATCCAAAATTGCATACTTCCCTACAAGATAGTAGACAAAAAAAAAAACAGTATGAGAAAAGAGTAGTATATCTGAATTCACATTATTCATAAAACAGCAGACGAAAAGTTCCTGCTATTTCTGGAGAGATTCTGAAGTGCTCATCCAATGGACACTTTACTATCCCATGAGGCCACAGTAGAGGAGTTCTTGTGAATGGCAGTGTTGTAACTGATGCTGGCAGGTCACATGACAAAGACAACATGACGAATGTAACACGTCCAGATTACATTCATAGGTATATTCAAGTTGTGTTGAAAATATTTATTATATTTGTATATGGAAAATCTTATTATATTTATGAGCTGAACACCACATGCCACCACAAACTCATAATTATGAGTGGGAAACGTTTTTTAAGTTTCAGAATTGGGGTTTAGGAAATGTGATAGACGCAATAAATGCAATTTCTGTATTGATGGTAAATTTCTCGAATTTTTTTTTTAATGGTTTAAATTTACAATAAAACTTGTTTTATTCAAAAACAAATTCAAAGTTGCATGTACAACTGGATTTACAGCACTTTCATAAATTGAATAGAAGCATAAAAAACAATGTGCATTCTTTATTCATCATTTTGTAAAAATAGAGTTAAAAAAATCTTGTCAAATTTTTTGTAGAAAAGGTACATCGCCATCTTGCTCCAATCAAAGTGACTTGAATGCATCTGATGTCGTAATTACGACTTCCCAACTTGTAAATACAAACTTTCCGGAAGGACTTAAATTCATATTACACAGAACATATTTTTTTAACTGTCATGAAGTATGTATTTATTTAAGTACTACTTTTTCATCACTTAATCACTATTTTCTTGTTTATCACTGTAAATAGATCGATAGTTAGGCAAATTAATACTAAAGAAAAATGTATGTAATATGAGATTACTTCGGCTTCGAAATGACAGACACCAAACAAAAAAGGTAACATTAATTTGCAAGAGCTGTGTCACAACACATATCAAGAGCTCCCTTATCGGTTCTGCTTTCAGTACTGGAGAATAAAAGATACATTGTTAGATGTTTTTATTAGTACATGCATGTACTAATGCATGTACTAATAAATGCATGTTCGCTATTCCCAATTCAGAAGACCGCACACACAGCCTGTGTCTCTGAATGGTTCTCATACTCGCTCCTCTCTGCCGCGTCTCACGGAGGAGCGTTTACACTTGCCGCACACACGCAGTCTGTCTCGTAATGCTCGTTTATACTCGTGCCCGTACACCGATCTCTACGAGCGCATCTGGCAATATGGACGAGGCTTGACACACGCACGCAACCTGTGTCGACTCGCGCCTCGCTCCACATTTAAAAAACAGTTGTAAATTCAGTCTAACTGCTTTGCTAATTTCACTTGGATTAAATGAAACATTCAGCACATTTTCCACTTGTTCTTAAAATCCCAAATACTTAAAATGAATAAATCAGCCTATGTAACATATGTAATACTT
>NW_015660490.1:495806-507934 GCF_001515625.1 Sinocyclocheilus rhinocerous | reverse complement strand
ATTTAATGGATTTAAGGGTTATAATGGGAATTATATTGGCTTTAATGTAAACTATAATGGTGTCTACTGGTATTTGATGGATTCTATTGGTGATATGTAATCTGGCAGATGGGAAACAATAGAACAACAGTAATGCCTATTGGAATAATGCCCAAAACACACTACAAAAAGGAATTTTGTAATTGTTTTAATGGAAACCATAATTTCTGTGATGGTTTCCATTGTTTTTTTTTTCAGCAGGGTAATGATACCCATACTGTGCTGCACACTATTGACAATATTAAATTGAAGCTTGACTTTGCAAAATTAAAATCGCAAATCAAATCGCAATATCTATCAAAAAAAATCGCAATTAGATATTTTCCCCAAATCGCACAGCCCTAAATTTCTATTTAAATTTTAGGCTGAATAAAAACTTTCATTTCGTTACATTTTATTTTGGTGCAAAAATATTGCCAAGGGTTTGTTATGCAGTTACCAAGGTGTTCAGGTTGGTTGTTTACAAGTGGGATGTTTTGGGAAGTGTTCGACAAGAAAAGTTAGCTACAGGCGAAGCTAAAAGAAAGCTTAACTTAAAGAAAGTAGCTAGTTACAAAACAAAATACTTCGCAAAAGTAACTTTCTACATTTAAACTACTTTACATTGTTAAATAAATGTAAAATAAATTAACAGATAGAAAAGAACTGACTGAAAGAACCAAAAGAATGATTCATTCTCAAATCGGACATCGCTAGATCCAATTATAAACAGATGACAGAAAATACCCAACGCACAATTTGATTTTGTAAATATTGCTTGATAAAATTAAAACTATCGCACTAAATTCATACTTAATTACTAAATTAGGTTTGCTACTAAAAATCTGCATCATTTTAAAACTAGCAATGCTACAACAGAGAAACATAGCTTTGCTATTTGCAGCAACGCTACACCCAACACTGTTTCAGGGTGGTTGCTAAGGCTAAAGGTTTGTTTAAATCCCAACCCTATGAGTATGAGTAATAGTGATACTTGCCTTAGCAAGCACAACTAATTATTCAGTCGTGACATGCTGAATTCAAGGAGAAAATGGAACTGGAAAAATAAATGAGAAGGATTAAATTACCAATCACCCTTTCTGCAATGTTTGGCAAGTGGACAGGACTTATGGGCCAGACATTTGGCAGATGAACATTGGCTAATGCTGAAGACACAGCAAAAGGGCTTAGATAGATCACAGACGCTTCTGTTCGTGCAAATCACACATATATTAGCAAAGGTGGAAAGCATTTAGAGGGTGTACTTGTCCAGAAAATGTCCCTATTAATTCTAATGTCAAGTACAAATGACTAAATATCACGCTTATTATCTACCGTTGCGGCTCCAAAATAGCGCATACAGTGCCTAGACTGGACTGCATAGATGGTGACTGGCTCACATCAGCTGAAATATATATATGTGAGATAAGGTGAACGGGGCTGAGGAATAAGAGATTAAACTCTTATAAGCCCATGACGTTTATCAAGAGTTTCCATCGGCCGGCTCAAAATGTTGTGAATTTCTGGGAGAGCAAAGCCACTCCTACAACAGATTGCAATCATGTCTCTCTGAGTTCTGTCTACCTGTTCAAAGTTACGGAGACAAGACACAACAACAAATCACTTGGGTTTCTGCAATGAATTCCAAAGCAGTCATAAGGGAAACTCACCCAAAAATGACAATTCGGTCATCATTTACACACTCATGTTGTTACAAACATTCTTGTGTGGAGCACAAAAGCAGCTATATAGCAGAATGTCCAGGCTGCTCTATTCCATACAATGAAAGTATGTAGCCATACAGGTTTGGAACAACATGAGGGTGAGTAAATGACAGAATTATCATTTTTTGGACATATATCTCCTTAAAAACGCTCACTGTGAAACCATCAACAACCTCAACTATTAACCTTTACTCAGAGCACATGCAACAGGAGGAGAAACATGGCAGTAGTGCTTGAAGCCTAAAGAGTTTGATTGCGCTGAATCCTCCTGCATTCTTCACATTTCAGCTAAGGGGCTCGGAGGGGTCATGGGGTCTGCGTTTAGAAATGAAAGATCACAGGAAAGAACACATGCTTCACTTGAACAATTTAGAGTCTCTATAGTTCTGGCTTTGTAATAGGAAGACAGTATAACAAGTATGAGCTTTATTAAGCATGTACAGGAATACAAGCACATGCCATCCAAGTACACAGTTGCTATGTTTTAGAGGAATGTACTTCCAGCAAGGCACCGAAAGAGAATCAATTGCCACTTCTATTTATTTTTGAGGCAGAGGGCCCTCACGAGTCAACGGGTGATATTTATTCACAGACACAAAACTGGTAAATGAACAGAATGTCTCATTTACTGACTATTTGTGCAATTCATCTGGTGCAAACCTCTTAAAGCGTTAGTTCACCCAAACATTCTGTCATTTACTCACTTTCATGTCGATCCAAACCTGTATGACTGACTTTTTTTCTGCAGAACACAAAAAGACGCTATTTTAAAGAATAATAGACAACACTGGACCCAATTGGCTTTCATTTCAAACTATCCAACCCAAACTCATAAGCAAACATAACCATTTGGTGAATATAATTTGTATCGTATGTATGATTTTTAGAAAAAAGCATAAAGGCCCACCTCTGTGTCAGTGGGATGCAAAAAGAATAAAAAAAAACGTAAATATTTGTTCGTACGAATTCACACAAATTAGCCACTAAATCGGAAAAATGTCATTTTTTGGACATATATCTCCTTAAAAACGCTCACTGTGAAACCATCAACAACCTCAACTATTAACCTTTACTCAGAGCACATGCAACAGGAGGAGAAACATGGCAGTAGTGCTTGAAGCCTAAAGAGTTTGATTGCGCTGAATCCTCCTGCATTCTTCACATTTCAGCTAAGGGGCTCGGAGGGGTCATGGGGTCTGCGTTTAGAAATGAAAGATCACAGGAAAGAACACATGCTTCACTTGAACAATTTAGAGTCTCTATAGTTCTGGCTTTGTAATAGGAAGACAGTATAACAAGTATGAGCTTTATTAAGCATGTACAGGAATACAAGCACATGCCATCCAAGTACACAGTTGCTATGTTTTAGAGGAATGTACTTCCAGCAAGGCACCGAAAGAGAATCAATTGCCACTTCTATTTATTTTTGAGGCAGAGGGCCCTCACGAGTCAACGGGTGATATTTATTCACAGACACAAAACTGGTAAATGAACAGAATGTCTCATTTACTGACTATTTGTGCAATTCATCTGGTGCAAACCTCTTAAAGCGTTAGTTCACCCAAACATTCTGTCATTTACTCACTTTCATGTCGATCCAAACCTGTATGACTGACTTTTTTTCTGCAGAACACAAAAAGACGCTATTTTAAAGAATAATAGACAACACTGGACCCAATTGGCTTTCATTTCAAACTATCCAACCCAAACTCATAAGAAAACATAACCATTTGGTGAACATAATTTGTATCGTATGTATGATTTTTAGAAAAAAGCATAAAGGCCCACCTCTGTGTCAGTGGGATGCAAAAAGAATTTAAAAAACGTAAAAATTTGTTCGTACGAATTCACACAAATTAGCCACTAAATCGGAAAAATGTAAAATAGTTATGAATGGCAATTGGATTGTGTTGAAATATCGTCTTTTGTGTTTCACAGAAGGAAGTAAGGAAGGCTTGGAATGACATGAGGGTGAGTAAACGATGTCAGCATTTTAAATTTAAGGGTGAAGTATCTCTTTAAATGTCCTGTAAAAGTGCCAAATAAGAAGTGAAATGAGTCTTTCTGCCAATACCCCGATGGGAAATGGCCCCAGAGTTTGGCTGAACAGACATTCCAACCCTTATCGTTCATTCCTGATTTGATGGACTTTCATCTGCATGACTTCAACCAAACTCAAAACTTCCTAAACAAACTGTATTTTTTTTCTCTCTGTAACACAAAATGCCATTTAGGGCCAAAGCAAAATGTTAAAATCAAAGAACAACTGGACTATACTGCCTTACGTCAAAAGCAATGTTCCAAAAAAAATGCTCAAGATTAATAATAATAATAACCACTTTTACATGCACAACATTTTCAGATTAAGGTCTACATTTCCGAATAAGTGAGCCAAAATTGTGTTTAATAAACCAGAATTTTGGCGTAATCCAGTTATGGCATTCATGCTAAAGTTTATATGAGGCTTACATAAACAGAATATGATCAAACCCTGAATATTGTTGTGCATGTAAACACAGTCTATGTATCCGATCTGAGTCAAAGCGTCAGTGCTTTATTTGGGTGATGCCAGACATTCGTTCACCCATTTCCATCTCGGTCCACGGAAAACCTAGCAATGATTATGTTTTTGGCTTTGATTATCATAAACCAATTTACCAGAAATCATTTTGAAAGATGTAAAGCATAAAGACTGCTCTGAACCCATTGATTTGCCACATATTCTGCCTGACAGCTGTAAGGCTGGGTATCTGAGCATAGATATGAGAACATGTTAAGAGGCAAAGATGTAACAAACTCCTGATCTGGGTGATGGAATATTAAACCAATCACAAAATATCACATGGAAACCAGATGTAGTTCAATGTAATAACAAATCTACATACACCCCTCTAGTTTCCTCTAGACATAGTAAATAGCACAAGTTTGCTTACAGAATCCCATGGATTTAGGAAATGTAGATGAAGGAAAAGAAAAAGACTGGTGCATACCACAGCATGCCTCCCTTTCTCTTCTCTTTCAATCCTTTATCCTGCAGCAGCAGTATAACCGGCTCAGAAATTCATCAAGATGAGGAATAGCAATAATAATAATAGTCCAGCAGTAGACCCATAAACGTCGGCGTTCACCTTCCGCAGCTGTCCGAACGCAATACAATCTCTTCTTTCAATGACTGATTGTATTCTGAAAGTTTTCAACAATCTGATTTGTGGTTCTCTTCCCAAATGCAGCACAAAAGACAAAAAAACATCGAGGGAAAACCCAGACTGGAATATCAGATCACTGTTTCTTGTTGGAAAGGAGGGGGCGTTGAAGGAGAGAGAGAGGGGGAAAAAACAGCTTTGTATCGTTGTGTCTTCCCTTGGGTTCACCACGTTGTTTCGGAGCACTTATAATTTCCTTTGTTGTGTCCAAAACATCCCGAGTTGTCCATGTTTATCAGACATTTCAGCCGTCAACACGCGGTCTGTGAGGAACAGCGCAAGTCTCCGACGGAAAAAAGGACTTCTCCTAGCATAAAGGCGAAATTCAGTGACGGAGCGCGTGTGAATGTGTGTGTTAATGTGTTTTTTCAGCTTCCCAATAATGGCGGCCCTTCTCCCGTTCTCGGTCTCTCCTCCCTCCTCTGTACTCTCGCGCATGGACACAATTACCGCACGCACACACACACACACACACACACGGTCACACACAGTATTTATTATAACGTCAGCATATGTATCTAAAGGTGCTGCTGTTAGTCCGGTGGAATCAGAATTGGTGTTATTGTTGTTGTTTTCTTACAAAAACAAATAAGATGCTTGTCAGTAACAAACATTGTCCGTATACAGAGGAGAGGATGGGACAATCTCAGCAACTATAAGGTTTTGAGTCAAAAGTCCAGTTAGCCTACAAAAAATGTATTTGATTATATGTTGGTTTATAAAATTAAATAATAAATCAAATCCAAAACATGAAATTAAATAATAATAATAATAATAAAAAAACGTTAAAGATTTTAAGTTTTTTTTTTGGTCCTGTTCCGAGAACAAGGGTAGGCTACTTTTCATCGTTGTCACCGATCAAGTTTTTACTAAAACTAAACTAAGAAATGTTAATTGAAATAAAGCTGAAATAAAATAAAAAATTAAATATGAATATTAGATGAAAGTCTTTTTTTTTAAGTGAGCACTAAAATTACTAACTGGAAATAAAATATATTATTTATTAAACAAAAACTAGCGAAATTTAAAAACAATAAAAAAAAACTAATAGTTTTTTAAAAGTACATACCAAAATAAAAACTAAAAAAACTCAAATTAAAACAGAAAATGTAAAAATACAAGCTCATTAATGATTTTGATCAAAACTAATTGTATGTATGTATTATAGAAATAATGCTTAAAATTAATTCTATACGCATTACAGAAATAATTCTAAACTATAATACTAAACTATACTATAGTAGCACCATATAAACAATACTAAAATAAAATTAAAATTGGATGAAAAGCCTATAATATGCTATTTAATGGCAGGTTCCACTGTGACAACTTACCCCAACAGTGGTAAGTGGAATATTAAATATAAGTGGAAGTGAACTTACCCCACTGGTGGTATTTAAACTTTCATCTGCATGACTTTATCTGAGGAATACAACTCATTTTTACTCAATCAAGACAAGCATCGTCAACAAATTCCACACCGTCTGACTTCCGCACTCACTGAGATTCTTGTGTATCTTCCAAACTACATCAAGTGTTCGCTGAAGAAATACCAGTCCGATCCAATTGATATTATGTTGTCAAGCGGGTTTAAAAACGATGCCCCTGAATGCAAGAAGTCAACACATCACTAAAAGGTTTCAGCTAAGGACCACAGTCTAATCTATTACACATGTGACAGTTGGGTAATAGAACAAATATACACCACTCATCAAGCACACAAACACCAATTTGGAATATTAAAAATCAACGTAGACTGTGCCAGATAAAGTCCAGGCAGAAATTCACAACAGTTAGATCAAGAATAATCTGAAAATGATTTGTAAGCGCATCATCATGAGTACTGACAGTTCAATATATCAGCCAACGAGCCAAGTCGATTAAAAGACTATTTATTAATAGGATCTTTAGTAATTCTGACATCTGCATTGGCCAATAACTGTGCCCACTTAACAGATTAAAAGATGTATGACGATACATACTAAATACTAAGACAATACTAAATCAAATTCACTATAAGAAATAAATTAAATATAAAAAATGACTACTTCTATTATCAGCCAGTAATCAGCCATGCCAATAATCTCCAATCATTGAATATTGGCCAATTAATGGCCTGAAAATATGGAATTTGCTAGTTGCCTTTACAAAACACTGTAACATCTGGGGTCTGAAAACCCTGCGGTCTGAGTGTATTGTTGATATAACTTCAGACCATGACAGTATATATACAACATAAATGAACATAACAGATTCACACTGTTTTTTATGAAACGTTCAGTACATGTAAACAGCTACTATGGCCATATTGAACTACCGTGCAATAATAGGTCAGGAATGGACCTCAAACCAGTTCTCCAGCCTGTTCTGAACGTACAGGGAGTAGGTCGCTACCAGCTGTTTTTGGAACGTCACCAGATAGAGGATTTTTCAACCAAACTCAAAACTTCCTAAACAAACTGTATTTTTTTTCTCTCTGTAACACAAAATGCCATTGAACTTACCCCACTGGTGGTATTTATTGGAATATTAAAATTGTGACAACTGACAAGCACTTTTCTGTGACATTTTTGATTAATGATTGACCCCATAATACAATATAATATACTTTCCCATGACTCGCCACAAAGTTTTTCTGAATTCTTCAAATGTTGTGCAGCCTTGTCATAATTGTTCCCTTTTTAAATAAAACAGTTTCAAACTCTATTGTCAAGGTGATAAACTATAGATTTGTTTCCACATACTCGTAATTGCCTTCAGCTTTGGCTCTTAAAAAGTTTCTCTTCAGTTCTTCCCATCTCACCATCATATTGTGAGTCCAATCAGAGAGAGTCGCTTGGGGTAAACGTTTAATAAAAAGTTCTCATGCCTTCTGTTTTTATCTATAAACAGGCCTACAAATCTATAGTGTGGTTTTAATATTACAGAAACAGACGCTAAATCCAGTTATTTGCAGTTAATCATAGCAGTATTTATCATGACACAGTTCAAAAAGAAAAAAAAAACCAGCAGCCTTTCACAACAAACTGCTTTTTGTGAAGTAAAGAAACTGCGAAGGTCTCAGCTCCCACCTCTAGACTGCAGCTGAAATATTTCTAAGTCCCAAGGGCCACCATTCTTCGCTCTCACAGTTGTGCAATCTCTTAACAATCAGAGCCCCAACCCCCTTCTGAATATGTGCAGAGACCCTGTCCAAGTTATCTGGACAATGTTCTGCAGAAGACAAACTTACTACCCTTAAAAAAAGCTGAAGTACAGAACAGAAGTGTGGTGATGTAACACAGATCTGGTTCTCCATTTTATATGATGTATCCAGAAATATGGCAAGAAATGCGTAAAAGGCTATGATGCATGCATTCAGACTGAACTCACTCTGCAGGGGCCATTAAATGCCATTGTTTTTTATGTGTATAGTTAAGCTGTTGGAATAAGTCTCACAAAAAGGCATAAATTAAAATGAGCAAAGATACACTCAAGCATTATCCCTCGTAATGTCTGTCTTATATAAAAGTTGAAACCAAAATAATAATAGCTAACATAATAATAATAAATAACATTATTGTTAATAAATTTAGACAGAACCGACAATTTGCACTTTCACAATTATACAAAAATAAATTAATTAATTAATTAAAATTAAATCTAGATCAGACCGTTAATAAAATGTATATATATATATATATATATATATAGCTCGATCTACCGATAGATAGATAGAAAGCCATTTATAAATAAATAAATGTATTATAAATAAATGTATAAAACAGTCTACAGCATTAAAACAAACAAACAAACAAACAAACAACGATATTTGAAAAAAATATTTGACATGACATATTTCAAATTGTCAAATGTCAAAATGTGGTACAAGAATTATGTATACATTTTTTGTAAGCTATTTACGTTGGGTACCCCTGGTTCTGTAAAGGCTGAACCCCCCTGGATTAATGTTCATAAAACCATTCATATTAATTCAGCTCTTCTATTATTTCAAATGCTTCCTGGGGTCTATTTTAAGGTCTTCTATTAACTATTAACTTTATTACGATAAATATATGTTAATTTAGTAACTAACCCAAGCAAAAGTCATATCACCTTTAAGTCATGTGCTATCCTTGACAGTTCAACCCCGGTGCAAGATTGTAATTGTAGTACGAAACGGAACCTTCTCTTGATTTCCTAGTATATTAACAGCTAGCTTACAAAACTACATTACCCATCATTCCTAGCACCAACGGCCTCTACTCGCATCCTGTCCGGTGACGATAGCGGGCGGCTACAGAACCAAACCCAGTCTGAGGCTGCTATATTTCGTAATTAAATCAATTAAACATTGATTGAAATAACTCAGACCACCGTGAACGATAAATACCGAGCACAATGGTAAGTGTAGATGCCTATTTTTGCTTGTTACGATCACTTATTTTGATTAGTTCGACTGTGTTCTTTTCAGCTAACAGGCTAGTGTGATATGTCGATTATAACAACACGACCAAGGTCATAAATCAAACTATATAGACATACTGACTATAATATCCAGAAGAAAAAAAAAAATCAGCCTTTCATTATTCTATTTCGGTTCAGAATAGGAAATAACACTGAATGAATGAATGAAGCTAAATGCTCATGGCTAGGTATTTGATGCAAGCTCTGTTTAATTTCTCTATTATATATCAATAATGTCTTTTCATATAAATAATACAGTACACAATACATCTCTAATGGCAGCTCATGCATCTTTAGCTATTAAAATAGTTCAATGCGTTGTCATTATTCATACAAACAGCATGTGGCATGTCGGGTTAATGCCTCTGTGAATGATTTTGGATGATTTGTGAGAATTAGGTCTAATCTTTTCTCCTGTTGTTCTTGTGCAGATTCGCTTTATCCTCATCCAGAATCGGGCAGGGAAAACCAGGTTGGCCAAGTGGTACATGCAGTTTGATGATGATGAGAAGCAGAAGCTGATTGAAGAGGTTCATGCCGTAGTGACAGTCCGTGATGCCAAACACACCAACTTTGTAGAGGTACAACACTTACTTTTAACATCTTATGCTTGCTGTGGTTCAGAGGTCAGTATGAATTGCTCCGCATTGTCCTTTGCATCAAAAAGTTATAAGTATTGAATACTTATAACTTATATAAAATTATATTTTATAATTTTTGAAATATGTATCCGTATGGGATTGGTAAAAACGTCATCACACATGTCATGTGTTGTTTTAAAGGTCTTATCTAGGAAATGTACAAATAAAGGTGTTTATATGTGGTCTTACATGTTATACATTGTATTCCTCTGCAGTTCAGAAACTTCAAGATCATTTATAGGCGATACGCTGGCCTGTACTTCTGCATCTGTGTGGATGTGACAGACAATAACCTGGCTTACCTGGAAGCTATTCACAACTTTGTTGAGGTAAATGAGGAGCTATCTTAAAGGAATAGTTCACCCAAAAATGAAAATTAGCTGAAAATGTACTCACCCTTGGGCCATCCAAGATGTAGATGAGTTTGTTTCTTGATTGGAACAGATTAGGAGAAATGTAGCATTACATCACTTGCTCACCAATGGATCCTCTGCAGTGAATGGGTGCCGTCAGAATGAGAGTCCAAACAGCTGATAAAAACATCACAATAATCCACAAGTAATCCACACCACTCCAGTCCATCAGTTAACATCTTGTGAAGCAAAAAGCTGCGTGTTTGTAGTAAACAAATCCATCATTATGGTGTTGTAAACAATGCTTGATCTGTGCATGGTTTTCTCCTGATTCAGATGAGAGAACTTTTTAACTGGAGAAATCAATATTATGGATAGAGGACTCGTATTTTAAGTTAAAAATGTGTTAATGATGAATTTGTTTATTACAAACGTGCACTTAATACATACACATTAATTGATGGACTGGAGTGGTGTGGATTATTGTGATGTTTTTATCAGCTGTTTAGACACTCATTCTGACGGCACCCATTCACTGCAGAGGATCCATTGCTGAGCAAGTGATGCAATGCTACATTTCTTCAAAACGGTTTAGATGGAGAAACAAACTCAATTCCATCTTGGATGTCATGAGGGTGAGTAAATTTATTTAAATGAATATATGAATATATATATATATATATATTAAGCTCCCACCAAATAACATCTAATGTGTTCTGCATTCAATTGAGCAGCTAAATGGTGTAATCAGCACGCTTCCTGAACACTGACTTGATTACGCTGCACAGAATCCATAATTAAAAACCTCTCTTATATGCACTTTTATTAATCGTAAGTCAAAATGAGATATGCAGACTCTTAAGAGAAGTGTAGGCTGCTAGCTTTGAAACATCAGGAGATTAACTTTAATGAAGGTCTTTAATGTTCAGCATGATAAATGTGCTTTGCATTGGTTTTTAAAAGTGATTGCCTGCTTGTTCTTCCTCAAATAACACAAATATCAGCATAATCAAGCTCTTAGTCATTAAAAGAAATACTGTAAATTAGGTCTGGGTGATGCATCTTGATATTTATGTATTTGCTCTAGTATGGCTTTAAGGGTGATTTTTATTTATTTTATTTATTTATGCATTTAGCAGACACTTTTATCCAAAGCGACTTAGTGCATTCAGGCTATACATTTTTTACCAGTATGTGTGTTCCCTGGGAATCGAACCCACGACCTTTTGCGTTGATAAAGCAATGCTCTACCACTGAGCCACAGGAACACTTTTTTTACCCCCAAACCTGCAATCAGAAGAGTCGTTATTTTGACCAAACAGCCACAGCTATCAAGCGGATTCAAAATGTTTAATGCAAGCAGTAAAGTATGTTAAAAATTGAAAAACTGAGACCAATCAAGTATGTTTTCCACACTTTTATTTCTACTAAATGGAAACAAGGGAGAATCATTTTATTTATGTGTCCCTGTACATCATAAACACAGCAATATTTATATGTATATTATTTAAACAAAGATTTTAAAGGGGTCATAGGATGCTACATGCACTTTTACAAGTTGTTTGAACTGAAATGTGTGTTGGCAGTGTGTGTACACAACCACCCTATAATGATAAAAATCCACCCAGTGTTTTTTTTTAGTCTGGTTAAATGTTTTCCCCTTTCTCAAATCGAGCCGATCTCAGATGCCTGTCTGTGAGACGTCACAAAAACAGGCCCCTCCCACGATAGTTTGATTGACAG